>NW_026858724.1:0-93170 GCF_026571515.1 Ruditapes philippinarum | reverse complement strand
AACGTCGATCTTGTCCTTTGAACCACATCGAAGCTTGTTGTTGTTGTTAAATTTTGCGCTTGAAACATTGAAACATCATAATTGATGATCATCATTTGCAGACATCTGTAGCACCTATGGTGTTGTTATTTTCTGATAATACTGGAGGGTTGTTGTCGTTGTCTGAGGTTTTACGAAAATGTTATTGTAGCTTGGATTGAGACGGTGCGGATTTTCAGTGTTCAAATGTAGGAACGATAAACAGCTAGGAGGAACGTACCATTTTACCATCTGAGTATTTAGACAAATGTGTTTTATAGGTAGAAGAAGGTAATTGTGGTATTTTGTATCATTTTTGAAAACATGATGTTACAACTATAACAACAATTTAGTGTCTTAACCGTATACTATTTACAGATGTATGCACCGTTGCCTAATTTGTGGCAGCACTGTTTATTTTTAACGGTCGCTACTGGGGTCCTACATATAACCAGACAAAATATGAAGTATTTTATCTGTAACTTGTATTAAAGATAATAAAAAAAGAATGGATTTTTACCAAAAAAATGTTTGGTTCTTAATGCACGTAAACATTCCTTCATCAAACATGAAATTAAACATTTGACCGTAGAAATGTGTCTTTAAAGTAGGGCATTAT
The DNA here is from genome assembly GCF_026571515.1 of Ruditapes philippinarum. Lineage (NCBI taxonomy): Eukaryota > Metazoa > Mollusca > Bivalvia > Venerida > Veneridae > Ruditapes > Ruditapes philippinarum. Next base: position 92,533 of record NW_026858724.1, on the reverse strand, counting down.
CAGAGGAAAAAAATCATGTAAACAACTCAATTTACCGGACATTGTGTTTCAAAATTTTTTGAAGTCGTGAATTGGAATTAATCTTTAAATAAACAGCAAGGAAACTACCACTATTGAATGGCAAGGTTAAGATTTTTGAAAAACCAAGTATGTCGCTAGAAATGGCCACGGCAGCCATGCCTGTTATGAAGAGGCAAATATATAAGGTGTTACTGAAATTAACACTATAAGCTCAATTAATGTATTGATCCTTCACGATCCTTAAACGTATGAAACATTTTAATATTCAAATGGAAATCTGTTCTTTGTCATACAGTTTCCTTTTGGTCATCATGTAGCATGTTACAAAAGCCATAAATTCTATTTTATTTCATATAGAGTTTCCTCTCATGGGCGTTACCCGTTTCCTAATATGTTTTCTAATTTGCATTTCTTTGTAAAAAAAACAACAAATACTGTTAAGTCTTAATTTAAAATTACTTTTATCATTTAGAATAGGTTACCATTGCCTCTTGAGGTAACGTTGAAAAGAATTAAAAGTGAAACCTATCTAAAAAAACATTAAGGGTCTCCATATTCGGGCCTGCGCAGAACAAATTATTCCCCCGCATGATCAGGTCATAAAATAACTAGTAAACAGAACGGCATGTTAGTAGATAAAGAACTTAATCAAAAATATTTATCTGAGAGTGGTTTTGTTGTTATTTACTTAGAAATAGAAAGTGTGTGTATAATTCAGACTGTATGATTTTTGAATCAAAGCAAAAAATAAAGCACTATTCAGCAGTAATAGCTTTTGTCCGGTAAACTGATTGTCCGGTAAATATGTAGGACCCCAGTAACTGTTGTCGAGACGAAACAGAAAGAAGACAAAATTTCGATACAACAGATTGACATAAACAGTCATGTACTGTACTAATCAAGCGTATTTATTCAATATAAGTGGCTCTTGTACGGAGATTGGTTCAAATATTTACCCCTTCTCCCTATTTGAATTTCAGGATTAATAATATTTTACCAAAGTTATTAATAAATTATTCATATAAATCCCATGTAACATACATGATGAACATATTAATCTTATAATGAATTAATTGTTACGTTAAATGCAAATATTCTTATTTGTCTTCATAACACATTTGTGTAAATACATAGATAATAAAATGACACGTACAAACATTAAACTTCAAAACATATTATCTCGATTTATCTCCCGTAATAATAAGATTGGCAAACTTAAAGTTGAGATCAAAAAGGGAGTAATGGAGTTATCATGGAATCAAATTTGATTCAAAATGGGCGATCTGAAAGTACTGCAAATATTGTAAGCACACTAACAAACGCCAGTCAATGGCTTGTTAACGTCACATTTTTATTGATATGAAATTCCAGATTGAAATGCAGGGAAAGGGACATTACTGTTATGGCATTTTACAAAATATTTATAATTTGAAGGACTACTGTATGTATTTTATAATAGAAGGGAGGTGATTCAAATAATTAGCATATTTGTTAAGATGGGTTATTTAGCTTTTCAACTTTATCAACGGTCACTCTCATATAAATCGGTATCTGATTATTATTATTTTCATAGTTTTTTAAGCTAACTTCTTACAAAATATGTATTGATGTGAACAATATTTCTACTAATTTATAACAATATTGACGTATATAAAATGTAAAAAAATACACACAACGTTTTGAAATAATAAAGTAGGATATACATTTTAATAATTTTGACAAAATGGCTGAATATAAAATGTATTATCTTTGGGAAATGGCTGTCATGTTTTATATTTGGGTTAACTTAACTTCACATCTTTCTGTTATATTGTTTTTACTTCTAATTTGACAACACAATCTAAATTTAAATATTAAAGGTTATGAACTATTAAATAAAGAGTGTTTGTGGCGTTAATTTTACACAGAGTTTAATCTAAGGAAGCATACTTTTCTTTAGAAAACAAAAGTAAAATATTATATCATGAATTGGAACATTGTTTTTCTCATTACATATACACTTTATTTCCTTTTAATGTATATGTAAAGTATTAGATACTTAGCTTGGAATTGGAAATATAAAAGGCTATGTCTAGTTTGATTTAAGAAAACTTTGCCACTTAAATATATCAAAATAAAATAATGAACTTACTGAGGCTCAGCAGTCGCCATTTCTCGTTTGTATTACGATATAAAGTCAAGTGAGCCACTCCCCCCCCCCCCCCCCCCCCCCCCCCCCGTGTATATACCCCCATAAACTTCGTTTGTGGATGTATAATGACCAAATGACACCAACTCGAAATGAAAACGTAAACAATCTTGTGAAGGAATTATTACTTCATCTGAATGCGAAACTGAGTTCGATTCCCGGAGGGTGCGGGTCACTTTCGTTGTCCTTGATCATGAAATCCTTTCTATGGTCATTTGCACTGTACCTTGCGAAAGTGAAAGCAACTAGTACTGGTAAAACTGCTTGATAGCTTGCCCAGGAACGGTGCAGTGGCTGAACTATGCTCTAGAAAATTCAATGTGACTTACTATCGTGATCTAGAGTGAAAACCGCAAAATCTACCAAATAATGTCACGCGCACACGCACACGCGCACGCATACACGTGCACGCGCACGCACACAGACACAAATATATTGAAGGGTTTAACATTTTGATGCAGAAGTTAAAAATACCATGTTTTCAGACGATGCAACTTTTTCATTTAATGGTAAATTAAATAGCTTTGATAAAACAAGCCTTTTTTGATTTTTTTCTTTATTTCTGGTCTTAGTAGATGTACAGTTCTCAGAATAGATTCACTTAGAAATAAACATGATTTAGTTTAAAGTAGAAAAAAATAAAAATCAAGCTTTAATGTGTAAAAACATTAGGCGTAATGTTCCCCTCTCAGAAAAATACATCAGATGGGTACCAGATAGGGGATATGCCTCCTTCTGTTTGGGGGGTTTGAAGGGGGCAGCAGCCCCTCTCATCGCCAAGAAGACTTTGCACCTTGATAGGCTTAATTGGCCTCAGGTCTATCATAAGGTAACCAACGCTGAAAAGCCTTTTCCTCTATCTCAATCCGTTGAGAAGTTGCAGCAATTTGAAATCAGTTTGGATTGAAAAAAATCAATGAAAAATAGTGATTTTTGGCAATTTTGAGATGTCCCCTCGTTGACATGGTAATAGGAAATGTAATATTGAGCATGCCGTTGCAAAGGAAATGGTGCAGTCAACATTTGTGCCAAGTTTGATGAATATTGAAGCATCTTTTACAACAATCTGAACTTGTAACGGGAGGCTTTTCAATGAAAACAGCCATTTTTCACAAAATGCTCATGCAGTAATGGGTAAATTATTGCAAAAAAATCAAATCAATTTAACCAAGACATAAAAAGGTTTAGATAAAAACATATTTCATTATGGCACTAAAATGACAAAGTTATAAGGAACAAGCAATTATCATAGTATTGCAAGCAATCCATAAGTCCCCTACCGGTAAGAGCCCAAGCAACATTCTGAAGGGCCATTGGCCATTCACTTATGTTCCTATTTTAAGTAAATTTGTTGAAAAAGTTCTTTAAAAGTGATCACAGGAAACAGTTTTTATGTACAGACAGACGGACTGAAGGACACTCTAAAGTTATTTTTTAAACATCCCTGTTATCAAAATATAACATTTTTAAATCCTATCATGATTGAAGAAGTTGGTGTAAAAATTACCAATTTCTCAAAAAAAAAATCTAAGTTCAAAAGGGGCATACTTCTGGAAATAGTCTTGCTAGAGTATTGAACACTCACAAATGTTGAGTGATAATAAGAAACATTTATATGAAGTTTGAAGTAGATACATTCAGAAAAAGAAGTTATTAAAAAAAAAAAACAATGTTTTTTCATAAATATTTTAAGTTCAAGGGAGGTAATTCTGATAAATTTTGTGCTAGAGTTGTAAACCTTGTCACATATGATGTGGTTGATTACAAGCAACTTATATTTAAAATTTGAAGAAAATACCTTAAGAAATAAAGAACTTACAGTGAAAAAACTTAAAAACTAGAATCAGAAATCTTGAAATTCAGTCTATTTGTTGCCATAGCAACCAGAATTTTCAACATAGGAAGGTAAGAAAAGCATGTGCATAATTTCCATACTGCCATATACCCATATGTCAAGTTTCATAAACATATTTTCAGTACTTTTTGTGTTATCACTGGATCCAGGTTATGTGTAAAATTTGCCATATTTTCAGTCTTTTTGTTGCCATAGCAACCAGAATTTTCAACATAGGAAGAAAAGAAAAAGACGTGCATAATCTCCATACTGCCATCTATCCATATATCAAGTTTCATAAAAATGTTTTCAGTACTTTTTGCGTTATTGCGGGATCCAGGTTATGTGTAAAATTTGCTATATTTTTGTTGTATTTGTTGCCATAGCAACCAGAATTTTCAACATAGGAAGAAAAGAAAAAGACGTGCATAATCTCCATACTGCCATCTATCCATATATCAAGTTTCATTAAAATATTTTCAGTACTTTTTGTGTTATCGCGGGATCCAGTTTTGTGGACGGACGGACTGACGGACGGACAGACGGACTGACGGACAGACAGACGGACAGACGGACGGAGGGTAAACCTAAAGTCCCCTCCGGTAAACCGGTAGGGGACTAATAATTATTTAATTTGCAAGATAATAATATGCTTTGACATTTCAATTTCCATTAACTCTAGATCAATAGACTATTTGATAAAAATAACCATTGACTGTTGAAATAATTATAAAGAGGTGGGTGGAATCGATTTTTGAAAAATATAATTCAAACATAAATGACATACAGAAATAATTTATCAAAAACACTTTCTTAAAAGTATTACTAATAGCATGAAGTAAAATAAATCTAATAAAAACCAACAAAATCTATAAGACCATATCATTTGGCAAAATTCTTATATAAAAATAAAGGATATTTATTTGTTTCCAAAAATGGAAATGTACAAAAAGTAATAAAATAAAATTAATTTTTAACATTTAAACTAAACAATTTTTGACTAGATGAAAACTACTTTTAACATTCCTGATACAGAGATATTTAATTCATACAAACTAACTTCATCCATTACCCATAGAATGGAAACATAAACTACAACAAACCAACCAACCAGTTTTAACACCTTCAGAAATAAGCACTTTTGATATGATAAAAAAACTCGTCTATTATGTAAAGTGATTTAAATCTTAACACAGGTTCAATGTAAAAATCAACAGATATAATCGCAAATTTTAAACAGTTATTTAAATGCAACAAAAATAGGAATGAATGATACATATGATAATCACTGTTTTCCACTCTAAAAAGAAAAGAAAAATATTAATAGTTTTCTAATTTTAAAACACTTCATTATATACAAGAAACAAACACCAGAAAACACAAGGAGAAAACTGTTAAACCGATTGAATATTGAAAAATTTATTGCATTACAGAATGATACAATAGAATAGAGAGAAATAAGAATCCCTAAAGAAAGCCCAACACAACAAAATTGAAAATGTTGCAGGCTCGGTTTGATTTAGCCTGTTCATGGACGGTACTGTCAAGTGCAAACTAACTACCGTCCACGCCCCCCTAGCACCGGCTTAAGCAGAACTCAACATTTAACATGAACTGGTAAAATTTAGAATTTAATATACATGTATATGGCGGTCATCATGGAACCTTCAATTTGACACGTAAGTGCCATTCCATGCAAAGCGGCATATGGTCACCAAGTAAAAAAAGGCATGTGCCATAAACGAGAAAACAATGGACAAAACTAAATAAAATGGAATTTGAAAGGGGGTCCGAGGTTATGAAGCCTGCATATCACAGATATGACGTCAAAAGACAAATTTAAAATGCAGGCCACATATCCTAAGGGTGATTCAACAGTATTCAAGTTAGGAATACTGGAACCACCCAACAAGAAAGATGCCGAATAGAAAGAACTAAAATAACACAAGCACAACAATATTGTCGTGCTGAACGATCTTTAAGGAAGAATAGAAGACTATGAAAATTGCTGGTCAAATCTTATACAATTATTTAATATCTAAATGATAACTAAATAGCGAAAAACTACCTAAGCAGTTTATTCATTTTCTTCCTGTTCTGTATTTATAAAATTGAGCTTCGTTACTTCATTTTTCACTAACTACTGGTCATTTATATCGTTTGCTGTAAGTCAATAGCCGTGATGTATCTGTATTTGTAATATTTAAGGATATCATCAGCTATCTGCCCATCGAACCTTTTACACATATGTTCCATTGATGTTCCATTTGACCCATAACTCTATCATTACACACACGTTTTTCAGCTATCACATTGCTGGAAGACAGTTAGTATAGTATAAGTGTCTTCAGCTTGTTCCAGTTTAATGTTCACATAAAAATTGTACGCTCAAAGTCAGATAACCTTTAGTCTGTGTCTGTGATTTGAACCATCTCAATGTTTACATATCCTTCTAGATCACCAGTATTCTTTTTATACTTGACGACTACATAATTCTGCGAAAGTATAAAAATATTAGAATATTTAATCGAATAAAAAAATATCCAAATACATTTTTATCCATTTCTGTTAAATGCAATAATACATTTTTAACTTAGTAAAAATTTTGACCGCCTCTAAAGTAAGATTTATAAAGAAACTTACTTTATGATGGGGTTTCATACGCAATGCCATGTATAGGAAAGTGAAGTATTCTTTTACTATATTCATTCCTAAACCCAATAACATGATGCCGATTCCAAATGTTATAGCAGACGTCTTTACAGCATCTGTTCTTTTTGAGCATTCTTCATACCACCAAATAAAACCGTCTTGACATTTGTCAGTACATAAACCATCGTAGCCAATGAGAGGTTCAGGACAATTACTCGTACACAATCCATCATGAAAAAATGAATTTTTATCTTTACAAGAACGAATGCAAGTCCATGGTGTATATTCTTTGTATTCATATGGGTTTTCAGGAGGACATTTATCAACGCATTCGTTGCCATTCAGATATAACTTTGCTGGACATTGATCATAACATGTGACATTATATATCTTTTTGTCAGACGGACACGATTTTAAACAAATAAACCCTGCATCCACAGTGCCGTTCAATGAATCCCAACCATTTTCTCTTAGTTTCCATTGAGTAACAGTTTTTCTACTCTGAAGAAGTAATCGTTGATCTATAGGACACTCAGTCACACATGAATTGCCAAATGTGAATGTAAAATTTGGACACGCATATACACATGTGGAGTTAAATAGAAAAGTTCCTGTTGGACATTCAAGTAGACACTCCCAGTTCCGATATAGTTCTTGACAACATTTTACGGCTATTGTCCGTTGAATGATAAAATGGTAATTATGTGGGCATTCGGAGAGGCATGTTCTATTTACAAACACTGTATTATTAGGACAAGTGGATACGCATGTCATATCATGCGTGAACATATTTGCAGGGCAAAACTCAAGACACATTGTTTGATTTGGGGCAACGTCATGAATATCTACGCTGCATGGATTGTTATTTTGAAAAATGCATGAGTACGGACGATGTTTTGAACACTGTGATCTGCACATTTTATTGTCAATAACCGTTCCATTAGGACATTTTTCAACACATGTAAAATCGTAGTTAAACATCATTGGTGGACATTCTGTCGAACAATGCAGTCCATTATGTTTTGATACAGCATATGCGCTCTCATTCGGACAACGATTAACACACCTGTTATTGAAAACGTAAGGGTAATCTATTGGACATCTGAACAAGCATGTGTTACTACCAAATATCACAGTCATACCGGGACACGTTTGCTCACAATACTGGTTATATAAAAAAGAATGTGAAGCTGGGCACTGATCTACACAACTAGAATTAAAGATATATTTGTTCCGGACACAATCTTTGGTGCAGAAGTTGTCTTCGATTAGATATTCACACTCCTTTACACATTTATGAATAGATATTCCATTTACTGTTTCATTTCTGATAAATGGCATAATTTGTGGACATGATGTTGTACAATTATTTTCGTTTATGTACTTATGCGTCGGCGGACATGCTTTAACGCATGTGCCGTTATAAATATATTCGTGACGATCACACGAGGTCACGCATAGTTTTTCAATGTAGATTTCTCTTCCGAGAAGCTTTGGTGTCTCTCTTAAAATCGTATTTCTAGGACAATGGTCCACACATGTTTTATTAAATACAAAGAGAATTCCACACTCAGCAACACATTCCGTTCCATTTACATAGGCTGATTCTGGGCATTCGAAGACACATCTACCTGCTGTACAATATGGTTTATGCGGTGGACAAGTAGTGGATGATGATGTACAGAGTAATTGACATTCAACCTGCAAATTTAACTGTTACACTTTTATTATATAAAAAATAAAACATTTTACATCAAAATAAAAACTAAATTATTCGATTACCATTTCAAAAAGAATACGCCATTTCAACAAATATATAAGTGTAAAATATGTCAGCTTACCACTCCCACATGAAAGAAGAACACAGTCACGACACATTTTATGAAACTGTTGGTAATTATATTAGGATACATCACGGCATTTATCTAATGCATACATGAAGCATAAAATCATATCGCACAGTATTGAATTATTCTATATTTAACTCTCCTGAAATTCAATAGCAAAATTTATGTTCAAACACAAAAGCACGACATAAATCATTTAGATTTCTATTGAATTGAATAGAGCAAATACCTTCACAAAACCATTATTGATTTTCCCCATGCGGAATATTTTGTATGTATCAAATACACAAAATAATTTAACTATTTTCTATGGAACGCCACAGTTGTCTTTTGTTCACGCATTTCGTGGTAACTTGTCAGTGGGACATGTGAACTTCTCTATTCAGCGTGTTTACATGTCAGGACATAATGATGACTTGTCTAGCTACCATTTGAATATGTCAATATGCCATGTGATTTAGTTAAAATAACGTCTTATTGTGTGTCATGTGATATTGTCAACGTATCGTTTAATTATGTTTAAAGAACATGTGAACTTCTCAAGACTTCACATTTATTTGTTAAATGACAATGTGGACGTGTTTAGGTTGAATTTGAAAAGGTCTATGTGTGATATGATATTGTTAACATAAAGTCTTATTATGTTAAAAGAAGAAGTTAAATTCTCAATGCTTCATACCAATATGTGTTAACAATATCACATGGCATATTGACATATTCAAAAGGCTGCTAGACAAGTCAACATTATGTCTTGACATGTAAACACGCTGAGTAGAGAAGTTCACATGTCCCACTGACAAGTTACCCCGAAATGAGTGAACAAAAGACAGCTGTGGCGTTCCATAATTTTCAGCATATGGTTATGTACATGTTCGTTGCCTTATATAACTTAGGTTTGTTTGTTGGGCGGAACTAGATTCAACTGATGTTAAATAACAAAAGGAAGTTAGTACGGATAAAATGCGTTCTCAAAGTAAATATAATATTCCAGACTTACCTAATACGAAATACTATCATCTATTTATAAATTATACCGACTGTGATAAAACAATCGTTCGAGATATCGTGGAATATTTAGAAGCTGAGGGATTAAAATGCTGCTATAATGAACGTGACTTTCCATCTGGTAAAAAAGTGTTACAAAACATTAACGACGCTATAAAGAAGAGCATGGGCATCATCATTATTCTTTCGGAAGAATCAGTTAAAAGTAACTTCTGTCAACATGAAATCGAGCTAGCGGTTCATACAAATATAACAGAGGGTTATACAATCATACCTATCAAGGTCCAGCCTTGCGTTATTCCTGAAACTTTGAAGATGATAACATACATAGATGCGCAAAACAAAGAGACCAACGAAATGCATATACTTATTTTAAATGCATTTTTACACAACGGTAGGAGTTTTCTTTAACTTTCAATACTATTGAAATATAATTACTGTTAAGTCATTGAAGAACAAAAGTGTATTTGACAGAACATGAACATTTTCAAGTAGAAGTATATCATATTTTTCTGACATCACATTGAATTTCCTTTACTTTTATTTATAAAAATATCCTTAAACAAAGGTCGGGACGGACTTTATATGCACTATAAGTCACGCAAGTTGATGTTCATAATAAGAAATGCCACCAGTGTGATTTTTTGTAGACGAACGAGTATCTCACCACTGATGTGACTCAAACTCTCTCCGTATTAGGTATCCGTTTTACCCCTACACCACTCTTTTCCAATACATGTATGCTTCCAAGATATTCAACGTCCTTCGAATGAAAATACATATGTCACGTTAATACGAGGGGTAGGCAAGATATTAAAATATATTTCTTAATCAGGGTAGCTTAATTAAGGCAATATGGTTCTATACAGAGTTTATAAGTCAATTCAAGATAAAAGATATTTTGATTTTTTACAGTAACATTGAAGTTAATGTTTTTCGTTTCTTTAACAGTATGGCTCAAGGAACAGGAACGTGAGTACATAATAAATAACATGTTTTAACATTTCCCATTCATTAAAATAATATGCACTATGAATATTTCAGTGTATTTCAAATTTTAAACACGAGCTACTACCGGACGTGGCAACGCTCGATCTTTTTTTACTTTTTTTAAAGGCAAATAAATAAACGGTTTAAACAAATATTTAAAAAGAAAATTAAAGATGCAAAAATGTTTCACTTTTTTATATTTTAATACGTCGGTCTCGTCACACTTTAAAAAGCTCTTATCGAAAATGTTGTTTTGTCCAGGTATGAAGATAACCTATTGATTAATTACCACGTTACAGCCAATTATAGCAATTATCAGTGAAAATTCAATAATTTGATTTTCAATGTCAATGTCATACATGAGTCAAGGTCAATGCAATTTTTATGTAAATGTAGGTCCTAACAAATTTTATGTCTCAATATATAATTAATTTATTCATAAAAAACAAGGTTTTAGCCAGTTACAGGAAAACATGCGGATCTTTGGACGGTCAATTTCAATTAAACATTTCAATTACATCTAAATTATTTAACATCTTTGTTTGGTAGCAAGTCTTGTTTTGTCTTAGTAAGACAGCTTATCAGAAATCAGAGTTGTTTTTTTTAATAAGTTAACCTTCAAGGTCAATTATGAACGAAGGTCAAGTTAAGTTTAGTTTATTTTAAGGTTTGGTCCCAAAGTGTGTTGTGGCCAAGTATGGTGACAATACACCTATAACTTAAAGAAATTTTGTTTTGAATTGAAAAAAATATTTATATTTAAGGGACAAATGGCTTAACTTGTAGCATACCTTTGACATCATATGTAGAAGGAATGTTGGTATCGAGGTTTAAATTGTTGGTGAGCCAAAATGAAAGACATTCCATTAGAATGAAGGGATTTAATGTAAGTAGTTTGCAGACATCACATTCAAACCATTTGATTTTCTTTCAGTAAGTGCTTTTTTAGAGAATAAAGAGCATTGACCAGCATACAGATGCTGGCAAAAAACTTTGATAACATATTTTTATACATTATGATTCTCTGCTGTTTAAATTGAAATACAGAAATAAGTATTGAAATGACCTTGTTTATTTTCAGCCAGCCGGTTGATAAATCTGTTATTTTGAAACTTGGCAAAAATGCATATGAAAACAATAACAGATGCTCATAAAATACTTCCAAATTGCAGTCGAACAGTTTTGTGTTAGAGGCCTCTGTAAACCAAACAACCTATTTCAATATTGATTATTTAATAATACATTTTCAGAGATCATAAATATGATTTATTTTCATCTCAAATTGGTGTGTTAAATTATGGCCCTTTCTGACTAAGGACAGACAGTAGTACTTAAATTATCAATATTTTTGAAACGCTGTATTAGTATACATGTATTAAATGACATCATATACATCTATAAGTTATAAATTTAATAAGCAACAAAATTGCGGACTCACGTGGAGTTGACTTTTACCTATTAAACAAGTTATATTTACGATTTGGTTTTCATTAGTAGTTTAAGGTATTTAAATTTCGAAGATTAATATTTACAAATGATATTGTTGTTGTTAATTGTTCACGGAAAATAGACATGAACCATCTATTTAAAACTATTTACATTTAGTTCTTAAATTTTCTATTAACAAGCGCTTCCAAACTTATAGAGACGATGCAAACCGATTAGGGACCATATGCCGCTTATCATAAATGACACTTACGTGTCACATTGAATATTCCATGATAACCGCCATATGAACACATCTGTGGATGTTTAAAAATTCAAAATTTTACCAGCTCATGTAAAATGTTGTTGAATTCTGCTTAAGGCGTGGAGGAGGGTAACATGCACTTTCCAGTACCGTCAATAAACAGGCTCAATCAAACCGTTGGGTTTTGTTTTTCTCTATTCACGCCCGCAGGTTATTGGTATTAGGCATGGGGGAGCACGTGACCTGTTTAAGGCACATGGAGGAGCACGTGATCTTTTAACCGTACATTATTGGTTAATCGATGCTGTATAAATTGGTAATAAAATCTATATGCGCATTAGGAAGTTTCAAATGGGTTTATGCAATAATATTCCAGTGCAATTAAAATCAAAGCACAGAAGGCGCTGAATTTGTTTGGGTCTCAGAATGTAAGAAAGGTGCAGGTTGTGAGATTATATGTTTAGTGCCACCAATGCTTTCCAGCGTTTTAATTGTAGTAGATTGGCTATAAGACTAATTGCAACACTGATATTCAATCCAATGTTTATTTGACTTTAACAATTTAAAAAAATGAGTTACCTTTACTGGGATTTGAACTCCAGACCTCTCGCTTCCTAAGCGAGCCCGAAAACCCTTCAGGCACGGTGAATTTATATGTGAACGGCCTGAAGAAAACCACATTATTCTAAATTAGGGCTGTAACGACTTTAACTGTTGTTTAACACAGATGTAAATAATCCTGGAGCTTACTATAAGCATGTATATTTATAAAGAATCAAAGGGCTTCAAGTTCTGTGGTATTTTCTGATCTTTGCAATGAAATTGTACTGTATATCTGTATGCATTTTCCTGTATAGGCTTATTTTTATGTATTATAATTCCTTTTGTAAGGCACCAGAGTTTGATACATACGGAATTCTGCATAACTAATCAAAAAATCATTTATGTTCTTTTTTTTACGACAGCCACACTTTATCCTTTTATATCATGGCTACTTCCTTAACAAAAACACTTAAAAAAAATAATTTAACAAAAAAAAAAATTTCCACGACTGGGATACGAACTCGAGACCTCTCACTCACGAAGCGAGCGCGTTACCACTGTACCACGGAGAATTTATATAAGCGTGTCAGAATAATATCAAGTCATTCTAAATTTAGAACTTCCATTGCAGTCCGGGTTTGTAATCCTTAAATTAATTTCGATGTATTTTGTTCAGGGTAAACCTGTTGTTTAAAATTGAAGTAAATAATTTAGCGAAAATCCTCTCGCCCAAACAGTCCGACATGTAGAATCTATATATTCCACAACTCGATCGGTTTGTGTAGTATTCGATAATCGACATGGCTAAAAATAGTATTTTCATTGATAAAATCATATATATTCATCCGCGTAATTTGTGATTGTGCATTTATTGACAGTTCTATAAGCCAACGCTATTGTTTAACATTAAATGCGTTGTAATTTGTTGGATACTTGTAACAAAATAAAATATTTCTTTCTTTTAAATCGCTAGTTTTAAGCTGTTTTGAGAACTACTTGTTGTTAGGTTTGTTGTAAACTTCTGTGTCAGAGATTGAATGTCCGCTTTGTATTTAGTTATTTTCGACCAGAAAACACAATTAAACTATATTAGAAATCTTCGACCATTCGGGAATTACTTTGCTTGAAAATTTATGCGCCTGTCTTTGACCATCTTTACGCAGTGATCTCCCCTGAATTTTTCGGCTTTAGTGTACATACAAAAGGGAAGTCACCGTTTTAAAAAAGTGGACTACTTTCGGCGCTTGCAATTAACAACATTAGACTCTGAAATTTCGCTACCATTATTTGTTTGGTCTGACGACCCAAACAAATAAAAACAATAAATCTTAACATGAAAATATTATTGTAGTCTGTATCATCAAAACGTTTGAAACACAAATCTCAAACGTCTAGATGATACAGACGGGTGGCCTACTGATCGACCCTCTCCGGTCTTCGACGGTCACCGGTCTTCAAAGACCTTCTATTGATCGATTATTGTCAATAATATTCTCGATAGAATTTATTTTTCAAACAATTTTGGAAAGTGAAATATCTTTAAATTATTAATTTTTCCCCCGCAGGAAACATTTTAAACTTGTTATCATTTACGCACACGTAAATATTAACAAACCGATACATATTTTATTATAAGTATTGTATACATGTCAACTTATTGATTATTAGGAAGGCTGTGTTTTAGTAAAGGATATAAACATGAAAAATCCATTGTCACAGAAATTGCAACATTTCCGTCATGCGAAACAAATTAATGCTGTACTTATAGCATTACATTCTACAAGTTTTGCATACCAAAATTAATTCTAGGGCATACTAAATTGATAAATAGCGTTATAAATAAGAGTCGAAAAGCAGAATTATCAACAGAAAGACATATAAATACATGATGCAGACTTGCGAGAGATTGATTGTTGTAGCCAATAAATGAATAGTGTGAAATGTACAACCTTTGATCGGTTACGAACGCGCCTAGCTTTCTTTATCACCGATAACAATAGTCCGTTGCTTACTTTGACTTTTAAACGGGCTATAACTTACAAGATATTTAATCTTGAAATAGACCATACGATGCAATAAAAATATGGACTTATCTATATGGAATGAGGAGTACTGTGTGTTTACGATTAACGAAGAAAATATTAAAACAAGCAAGAATGGCATCTATATTAGACTATGGTATGGCGTGTGGAGTGTTGCAAAATTATATATAAAAATATTTGTTCAATAAATTATATTTATGTTGTAAAATACATATTTATGAGGTAAAAGAATAAATATATGGATAATAAAAAACATATTTGGACACTAAAAATATATATATGGGCAATAGTAAAAATATATATGGACAATAAAACAATATTTATGGACAATAAAAATATATATATGGACAATAATTAGAAAAAATAATTGTTCCCAAAATAGATTTATGTTCTTAAAAAATATTTATGGTCTTAAAAAATATTTATGTTCTTAAAAAACAATATTTATGGACAATAAAAATATATATATGGACAATAATTAGAAAAAAATAATTGTTCACAAAATAGATTTATGTTCTTAAAAAATATTTATGATCTTAAAAAATATTTATGTTCTTAAAAAAAAATATATATTGACAATAAAAAATATTTATGGACAATAATTGGAAAAAAAATAATTGTTCATAAAATTATATTTATGTTCTAAAACGTTAATAATATTTATATGGACAATAATTAGCATTAAAGGATAGTTAAATTAAGTTTGTAACAACGAATCTCATTGGTTCCTTCGTGCGCTTCGGAATGGGTAAACGGAAAAAGGGATCAAGTGAGAGTACACTTTGCATATTTAGCCCCGCCTATAAATTAAGCACGAATTTATGATAAAGCGTTATCATCCTGATTAAAATAGAAATCATCAGAGTCACTGTGAAATAATGCATATGCTTAATCCTCCTAATAAATATATGCATATGTCTAAAAAATGGAAACAGGCTTTAAACTTCACGACATACAATTGTACAATAATGGTTTTTCATTCATATGCCTAATAATTCAATCAGCATATGAACCTATGTTAGGATATCAAGTAAGATGATTATAGATAGGATCATCTGAATGCACATGTACACAATGTAGACTTATGTTTATTAAAGATATATGAGGAACCACATTATAAGAGGACCAAGAGATCATCTACATAAACATATACTCTAGTTTTGATAGAAAATGATGAGAAGTTAATGTAAGATGAGCAGGGAATCATCTAGATGTAAATATATATATGAAGAAGGGTCATCTGGTCTTTAAGGTGTATAAACACTGTAGTTCTTAAAGAACATATATGAGGGAAATGCATATAAACATTTTATTATGGAACAGATACAAGGGTAATCTTCGTAAGATGACAGGGGGCTTATCTAGATGTACATATACTATAGTTTCATGAACAGAAATGTAAGGGGATCACGTAAGATTACAAGATCATAGATGTAACATAAACTTCTTTTTTCATTATATAAACAGATATAGGGGATCACATAAAATAGAACCAGGGGATCATCTAGATGTACATATACTATAGTTTTCATTGAACAGAAATAAGGGGAGCACGTAAGATGACCAGGTGACATCTAGATGTATATACATGTACTCTTTTTCATTCTGGAACATATATGAGGGGATCAAATAATTGACAAGGGGATCATCTATATGTACATAAACTCTTTTTTTATTATGGAACATATATGAGGGGATCGCGTAAAATGACAAGGGGATCATGTAGATGTACATATACTATAGTTTTCATTAAACAGAAATATGGGGATCACGTAAGATAACCAGGTGATCATTTAGATGTAGATATACTATTTCTTATTATGGAACAGATACATTTAATAAGGGGATTACGTAAGATGACAAGGGGATCATCTAGATGTACATATACTATAGTATTCATTAAAACAGAATAAGGGGATCACGTTAAGATGATTAGGGGATCATCTAAAAATGTACATATACTATAGTATTCAATGTAAAAGAAATAAGGGACCACATAAGGATGACCAGCGGATTCAATGAGGATGAACACAGTATACTTTCATTAGGATCAGAAAGAAATAAGGAGTATAAGGGTAGATGACGACCAGAGGATCATTCATAGTGTGCACATTACTTTTTTCATTATTTAACAGATATGAGGGATCGCGTAAAAGGATCAGGTGATCATCTTTGATGTACATAATTATACCTATAGCTTTCATTGAACAGAAGTAAGGGGATCACGTAAGATAGACCAGCGTGATCATCTAGAATGAAATATCACTATCTGCGTCCGTGGCCGAGTTGGTTAAGGTCGTTACTTCAAACCACTTGTCGCCTCACCGCTTTGGGTTCGAATTCCCGACAGGACTTTGGAATTCTTTCATGTGAGGAAGCTATCCAGCTAGCTTTCTGGAAAACGTTCGGTGGTTCTACTCAGGTGCCCGTTCGTGCCTGAAATAAATGCACGGAAGGGGCACTTGAGGTCTCCCTCCACCAGTAAAGCTAGAACGTCGTCGCGATAATCTAACGTGATCCACTTATTTCTGTTCAATGAAAACTATAGTATATGTACATCTAGATGATCCTCTCGTCATTTTACGTGATCCCATCATATCTGTTCCATAACGAAAAAAAGTATATGTATATCTAGATAAATTCTAGTAATCTTAAGTGATTTCATTATTTCTGTTTAATGAAAACTATAGTATATGTACATCTAGATGATCCCCTCGTCATTTTACGTGATCCCATCATATCTGTTCCAAACTGAAAAAAAGAATGTACATCTTCATGATATCCTTGTAATCTAACGTGATCCCCTTATTTCTGTTCAATGAAAACCATAGTATATGTACATCTAGATGATCCCCTGGTCATTTTACGTGATCCCCTAATATCTGTTCCATAACGAAAAAGAGTAAATGTACATCTAGATAATCCCTAGTAATGTTACGTGATCCCCTTATTTCTGTTGAATGAAAACTATAGTATATGTACCTCTAGATTATCCCCTGGATATTTTACATTATCCCCCAATATCTGTTCCAAAATGAAAAAGGGTTTATATACATCTACATGATCCCCTTGTAATCTTACGTGATCACCTTATTTCTGTTCAGTAAAAACTATAATATATGTAGAGCTAGATGATCCCCTGATCCACGCACATCTGTTTCATAATTAAAAAGTGTATATGTACATATAGATGATCGCTAGTAATCTTACGAGATCCTATTATTTCTGTTCAATGAAAATTATAGTATATGTACATCTAGATGACCCCATTGTCATTTTACGTGATCTTCTCATATCTGTTCATTCATGAAAAAGAGTTTATATACATCTAGATGATCCCCTTGTAATCTTACGTGATTCCCTTATATCTGTTCAATGAAAACTATAGTATATGTAAATCAAGAAGATCCCCTGGTCATTTTACGTGATCCCCAATTTTGGTTCAATGAAAATTATAGTATATGTTCATCTAGATGGTCCCTTGTCATTTTACGTGACACCCTCATAATTGTTCCATAATGAAAAAGAGTTTTTGTTTATCTAGGTGATCACATTTACGCGATTCCCTTATATCTGTTCAGTGAAGACTATGAAGTATATGTACATCTAGATGATCCCCTGGTCATCTTACGTGATCCCCTAGTTTATACCTGTTCCATAATAGAAAAAAAAGAGTTTCTGTACTGTAGATGATCCTTTTGTATTTTAGCTTATCCCCTCATATATGTATTTTAAGAACTACACTGTTTATATATAAATACATTGTACATCTTAAAAACACCAGTCATCCTTCATATATGTTCCATACAACCAGTGTATACGTACATCTAGTACATCACTCATATATATTATTTTGAGGATTTATCATATGCACAATTTTACAGTGACACTGATCATTTCCATAGATTTATAGTCTATTCTAATAAGGATGATAACGCTTTATCAGAAATTCGTGCTTAATTTATAGGCGGGGCTAAAATATGCAAAGTGTACTTTTTCTCGATCCCTTTTTCCGTTAACCTATGTTCCGATGCAAGCTGCCATGTTGGAATGAACGAACCAATGAGATTGGTTGTTACAAATTTGATTGGTGTATCCCATAATGCTAATTATTGTCCATATATATTTTTTTAACCTCATAAAGATGTGTTTTACAACATAAACATAATTTTGTGAACAAATATTATTTTCTAATTATTGACCATATATATATTTTTTGTCCATATATATATTGTTTAATTGTCCATAAATATATTTTTATTGTCCACATATATATTTTTTTGTCCATATATATATTGTTTTATTGTCCATAAATATATTTTTTATTGTCCATATATATATATTTTTTTGTCCATATATATTGTTTTATTGTCCACAAATATATTTCTTATTGTCCATATATATATTTTCATTGTCCATATATATTGTTTTATTGTCCCTAAACATATTCTTTATTGTCTACATATATTATATGTTATTTTGGTCTTGGAGTGATATATGTGGATATATTACCTGTCAAGATTTTATATCTTGGCAGGTAATATATCCACATATATCACTCCAAAACCAAAATAATAATTTTATTACCCTTTCCCTGCCAAGTTAAGACAATTTTAGAACAAATTATTGCTTCTTTTAATGAAACGTCGAAATAAGATTCCCTTTAGGGTACCCCTTAACCACAACATGACGTCACATAAATACATGACGTATTTTCTTTCGAACCTAACGAATGTAAACAAGAGAAAAGGAGTAGTCTTTTGGAAGCACTTTTTTGGAATTAATATCAAGCTTTCACAAGGTCATATTTGTTTTCAATACTGATGAGAATATGTATCATTACTCAATTTTGGTAAATATTTATCATTTGATAGTTAAAAAGTGCTTGTTAATCGGAATTTACATCGCGTAAAATCAAACCGTACGCGCATCGCCACAGCGCATGTTGTTTACAACGTGGGGTACCTAACGGGGAAATTTAGTGTGTATATTACCCGTCTGGCTCGGTAATATCAATTTCTTTCGGGTGATCAATATCCAATCAAAAAGGCGGAAAAGATCCGGAAGGGTAATAAATATTATTGTCAATATATATGCTTTTTTAACTTCACAAATATGTTTTTAGAACATAAATATAATTTATTGAACAAATATTTTTTTATACAATTTTGCAACACTACACACACCATACTATAGTATATGTATGATGAGAAATAACATTTGCCTTTTTCTTTACTAAACTTCACTTTTTTTTCAATGATCACTACTATACTGTTTTCTGTGGTCTTCTAACTAGTTACTTTGTTTACCTTTAAACTCAAAGTAAAATTTCCTAATATTAAGATGACACAGTCCATAAATTAAATTGGCGCGGCTGATATAATTTGAATGCTTTAGACTTCCAAGGGAAGTTTAACATCGTTACATCAGTGTCTTTCAAGACATATAGTTTTTTTTCTCGTGAAAAGGAATAATATAAAATTTACTAAAAGATCCTGTATGTTATAATTGATGTTGTAAACTACACTTAAGGGAAATTATATATACGTATATAATTATGCTTAAAAACAATTTTCAAACATCGAAGAATATGTTAAGTATGTATTGCAAATATTTGAACATATTTAATGTAATCATTAAATATATGCATTCATTTCTTATTGGAAAATTTGACTAAGACTTTATGGAAAATATTTTTTTTATTACCTCCCTTTATTTACATGAAATTTAAATTCGGTAATATCTTCATTAATAATGCTTTTTGGAACTTACAAAATTGATAAATCTTAATTTGAGCATCGATTTAAAACCATACAAAATGTGTTGCAGGATCTTTTAATTAGGTAAATTTAAGGTATACAAGGGAACCGCACATAATTATATATTGCATGTATATTATTTATTCTCTGTATTAAGTTTTTTTTTATCAGAAAAAGAGAAACAAAACAATAAACTGATTGTCTATATAGCTACCTGTTCAGATCTAATTATATATTTGCTTTACACTGTCTTGTCATGTATCATGTATCTCTTTATCCTCATGGGCCATTTGGTCCAATGGAATATTGAAATAAACTTATATTTTATTATTATCGAAAAACGCTTTGTTTTACCATTAAGGTCCAATATATACATTCGTTACTCATACTCGTGTTAGTATAACTTTCAACCCGTATTGTTTCCAATTAGTATCGGCTAGTTATTCCAATGTGCAACTTGCAATTACTTCGTATATAACCATATAAGAATTAAGTCTTCATGAAAAAAAAAGAAATAATATTATTATTTATCTTTCATTTTCTCTTTATATTCTCGTATATAACCATATAACAATTAAGTTTTCACGAAAAAAAAAGAAAAAAAGAAATAATATTATTATTCATCTTTTATTTTCTCTTATTCTAATGTTAATGAATGTAAAACATGTGTTCTTATAAGAATCATATATTCTTCTAAGAGCAATATCAAAATTCTGGAATGGTGGAAGTAGGAAAAAGTAATTGAAAATAGTAGATTCGGTCTTCCTAGTATTTAGTATGTTAAAAGTAAAATTATTCTAAAATATAAATGGTAAGTGTTGTGGTAAAAGTAAAAATAAATATACATTTTACAAATATTGTTTTCTAGTTAATATTTATTTTTCATAAGCAATAGATCACGTGACCCACATAAAATAAATATCCTTCAGCAATTATCAGTATTGTTCAGCCGATTAAAAGAGTTGGGCAATCTTTTATATCTAAAGGCAAATAAATGACAAAAATATTAAAATGATCTTATGAACTCAAATCACCTTAAAATCCCAGCAAGAAATCCTTTATTAAATTCTATATTTTGGGTTTGAAGCGTAAATATATCTTTATTTGTTGACCGAAATTTAGAAGCCGACAAAATCACCGAGTATTTTAAAACAAGTTATGTGACCTGAAAAAAACCCTGGAAGTTACAATAACATATATTGTGGATATTGTATGATTGAAACAAGTTTAATTCATTCATTTAACTTGTTCTTTAACGTTTCAAAAGTTCACTGTGGCAACTATTGTAAAATTTCAACCTCTAACCTGCCCCACGTGAGTCAGGTTAGAAAACCATCATTTAATACTTGATAATGAGAAAAAATTGTTAGTATTTTTAGATCATTTACAGAATAGCTAATGATAAATTCAGGAAATAAAAAAAAAATGCCTATATCTCCCTTTAAGGCAGTTTTGATATTTATCCTAATCGTTTGTCATAATCAAATACTGGTTAGTCACCATTAAAATAATTTATATTTTGAAATATATTTTACGATTAGTTTGTGATTATATTTTTTTCGAAATTTTACAGGTAGAAGATGACAGATTTGACGAAATGCAAACCCTAGTTAGCAGCTCGTTCCATGTTAAATACAAACATATTAGTGAAGGGTTTACCTTATATACTTGGCTCTTATTCTTCGTGCTTAGTATTTTCAGTGTTAGTTTCATATTTGCCTACGTAGCTGTCTTCTTTGGAAATGAAATGGATAGCACCAGATCGGATAATACTGTGATAATCTATTATGGCAGTATGTGGGTAATTGCTTTTATTTGGGTACTCTTGACCAAGAACAAGGATTCGAAAGGATATGTGTACACTTGGATAGAAAAGGTAAAAACCTGCAGTATAGGTTATGCATGCGTATTTATGAAAATGTATATTTATACTTATTTATAAATTGTTTCCTTCTCAAATGTTGGTATTTTGTTATATGATATAATTCGATATAAAACAGATCATTTTCTACGTAAATTTAACTAATAATGTGCAATCAGTTTTTTGTTACTGTTGAACATTTATATCTTTACCATAGAAATGTTTATTAAATTCAATTTGTTATCTATTCGCTCAGATTGGTCACGAGCTTTAATATTTATAAATACCATTGTGTTTATTTTTTTACAGTCAAAAAAGAAGCTGAACAGGAAGCTTTGGTGGGGAATTAACAGAAAAACCATAAGAACAGACAAATACTTTGTATTTTTCCGAGACGGTGTATCCTATTATTATGATAAAAGTATTTTGTTAATTTAGATATTAATAGTTAGTTTAAACATAGTTAATTTCGAACAAATTCACAATATATATACAGACAATAATGTACACAATACAAACATGATATGCTGAAAAAGGATTCGGTCCGAAAGCTGAGCTTATAAAGGCCTTCTCCTTACAGATTTACAATGCATAAAATACGGTATGACAGTATATGTGACTTGCTTGAAATATATCTGATTTTACATTGTTTTTAAGAAATATTAATAGTTAATCTAAAGATGAGTATAAGTTGTTTTGTAAATAATACGAGATGATATTGTTGCAAAGACTGTTTTATGATTTCACATAGAATTCTTATTACAGTCTAAATCATGGATAAGTTAAATATTTAAAGATCATTCTAACTTGTTAATCGCAATAATTGATAGATACTTAAATTAGTCCATTGATTAACTGAATAACGTTTTCATTTATAAAAAGAGAACGTTTGCTTTGGTTGACAAACTGGTTGTTATGATTGATAAGGAACCCTTTCTCTGATAGGCAGACAATGATTGCCTTAATTGACATCGACATTATGCATTAATTAACAAAGAGCCTAACCTTTAATTGATAAACATACTATGGTTGTTTTGATTTAAAGCGACAGTTTGCTTCGTATGCCGTCGGTTGATTGCTTTGAATACAAATGATAGAGATCACTTACTTTGATAAACAGAGAATGAGTGATTTGATTAACAAACAAGCTATTATGGTGTTAATATTTTACATTTGAGAAATATAGTTACATTTTCTCCACCTTAACATATTTCTTACAGTATTTGGACTTTATACGCTTTGATCCGAAGCCATGTCAGGTGTAGTATTCTGTTTTTGTTACTCATTTGTACGTTTATCAGGAACTTTAACTGCTGGTATTTGAATTGTCAGTTTAAATACATTTGACAGAAATACTTAATTACGTTTTCATTTCAACTCTTAAAGACGTACATACGTATATAATTGAAATGCAATCAAACTTTTTTCCAGGTTGTGTTTGAACGACGATGTCAGAATCTCAAATCCTTTACTAAGTTCGTGACTCCCGGAATGGGAGAAACATACACTGTATGCTTATATTTTATTATTTTGCTGTTATAGCAAGAAAACATGTATATATTTTTATCACAGAATAAGCTTAAGATACTAGGGGTGTTCGAAAATAAAAGTTACATTGTTTCTCAGCAACTGTTGGTGGTAACTTTACTAATTTCTTTTGGTCTGCCCTTCGAAAAATTCCCCACCTACCTAAACCCGCCATTTCAGACGGTCGATCCAGTTCTCGTATTCCTCAACAGGTAGACCTATTAGATACCGATAAACAGCAGATCCGAGGGAGTTTATAAAATTCAATCTCCTTCCAGATAGATGATATTTCAGTTTTGGAAACAAGATATAATCGAAGGGGGAAGGGCTAGTTAGTAAAGGGATGAATGAAGACGTTAACGTTCTCCGATTCCAAAAACATAGTCACAATGCGTGCCTTATCATGCAGGTGTCTGAAGGACTTGAGTCCTGTTTTGGCGTGGCGGATTTGGTAGATCTTCTTCTTCAATTTTCTTTATACAACGTCTCTGTAGACCTTTGCTGCTACAGCTTTCCGTCTCGATACAGGAATTTGCAGCACTGGACCCTTTTAGAAGAGGTATTTCGCTATGTTACGCACAAATGGTCATTCTATTGACACGCGGTGGCTTTTAACACGGTTTGCACGCTCTATGCGAGATAAAGCTACCATTACATTATTTTTGAACGCCCCTGGTATCTTCATTTCTCTTCTTCTATGAATATATGATATTTTTATAACTAGAAAATAGTTGTATCAATCTAAATGAATGGATACCCACACTACCGATAACGTGATTGACTTTTTTGTTCGTTCAATCCCCTGTTTGTTAATCGAAAAGATCTTTTAAGTTTACAGTTTTAAGAACACGGTTGTTTATTTTATTCGTTCATTGCCACGTTAAAATATGTAAAAATGCATTTTGATAATATTTTCTGCTCTTTCTTGTTCAATAACGATAGATTTTAAAAAAGGACCGATTTGACTTACTTGTGTTCTAATACATGTGTAAATCTTTTATCACATATTCTTGAAAAACATATAAAACTTATATTGGTGATTTCATTATATGTATGTCTCATTCATTTTCTTATTTTACAGGAATATACAGACCGGCTATTTGAATTGTACTTAAATCTGAACTATACCAGATTGACAGTCCCTAGTAATGTTTATGGCCGTCACGAAATGAAAAATGGGGCATCTTGCCTTTGTTCTTTATTGGAAAATGATATTTCAATAGAGGATCAGTATCTAATGTACTAAGTATATTTTTAAACGAAACTATTTGAGTTTCAATATTCAATGTAGATCTATATGTGAAATAAGAAACTAATTATATATATTAGTCAATCAAGTTAACCATGTGTTATACAATAAGTTATACATGTGTTATACAATCAAGTTTTATGTGCGCACGTGTTATACAATAAGTTATACATGTGTTTTACAATCAAGTTATACTTATGTTATATAAATCAAGTCATGTGTTATACAAGTTATACATGTGTATACAATAAGTTATACATGTGTTATACAATCAAGTTATGCATACGTATGTGTTATACAATAGGTTATACATGTGTTATACAGTAAGTTATGTGTTATTCAATAAGTTATACATGTTTTATACAATTAATTGGTATTTAAATCTAAATAACTTAGTGAGTAAAGAAACTTATTTCAATCAGTGTGATTCTGCAATTAACAGCTGACGACAACAATTATGTTTTTATACAAAGAAAATAAAGTTTTAAATACGAGAACAAGGATCAACAAGATAGAGCAACGTTCATCGAGGAAACTTAAACAAAATCAAGTCACCCAGACCAAGCAGAGCTCCAAACAATAACAAGAATGGGCACAGGACCGTGCAAGGAGAGGGAGTACAAAAAACTGTTTAAAAACTTAAGATAAAAACATTTGAAATTGACCTTTTTAATACTTAAATCCAAAGATATAAGAAAATTACCTTTTTAACGATGTTGCTAATTATTTCCATTGGATCTTTCATTTCCATCATGGGAAAAACACCACTTGTCGGTCATTTTAAAATTCATCAAAATCAATCCTTAATCAGTTAGACATCGGATATCAATAAATGAGACTACAATGATACAAAATAGAATCAACAAAATAATGACATGTTATTTTATTCATGTATTCATGAATGGAAGGAAAATGTTCCCAAGGGAACACTCAAGGTGGAAAATCCAATGGGATTACTAAATCCATTTTGCAAAGTATATTAGGACGGTGTATTGGTAATTTTAAATAATCTGCTTTGTTATTTTTGATGCTTCGTTTTAACTTGTGAATAGATTTAACTTAGGAAGTGTGCAATGCATAAGATCTGTTTTAAGAAGTTTTATTATTTAGTTATTTCCCATTATTATATTTGTAAATTTTTGTCAGGATCATATGTCATTATGTTCATTAATATTAATTTGAAACTTCGTTGGATGATAGATATCAGGAATGAGGAATGCAATGGACAAGAATAACAACAAAATGTCCAACACCTACAACAGTTAAAAAGAAGAGCAGGATCAAAATTTATATAAACATGGGAATTTTTATTTCAGTTTAATATTTTTGGATTTCTTAAGAAAGCATGATTATGTCAAACAATTTTTGCACAGATTTCACATAATCAGTATTAACAGCATATTCAGTAGATGTAATAATTTTAGTTTTTTTCCAAATTTGTACTTTCCGCCCAAAAATTATATCTACAATTAAATTTGTTTCCATATAACTGTGAATAGAAATATGAAATCATAACATTTTAGACTTACTTATTGAGTTACCTTTTAGTCAAAAAAGTAATATTTCAGGGTAGGACCTAAAATATTTTTTGTATTAACATTTTCAAATTTTCTTTTGTATGTACATTATTTAACATGTACAATTGCTTGAAATATAATGATGTTGATTTACATATCATATACAATATAAGAGTAAAACTTTTAAATGCACGCGGCATCTGCTACAAAACAGATGTAAATGTGTATGCTATTTTAGATTCACGAACATGACGTTATAATTAATTTTACTAGACTTTTTTTCTGAGAAAAAAATCTGTTTTGAAATTTTGAGTTTGGTTAAATAACATTCCATATTTCCTGAAATGGAAATTGACAATAACTTGTTCAATGTCGTGATTTCTTGTTTAGATAAGTCGTTAATGTACAGATTGCTTCTGTGGATATACAGAATATGTAGTTGGTATTAGATTAGACAGATAATTGTGAAGAAACACTTTGCTTATGTTGAAAAAATGTATACGAAAATTGATAAGTTACTATAAAACATGGTTGATCTCCAATATTTGTATGTGAGATAAGCTAGAAGTATAATGCAAGCTATATAGCGAACCACTTCAAGAACGGTTTTTATTGCCTTGCCAATAATAAGCTTTTTGTTAATCGTGTATCAAATTACTACATTTTGTGATTTAACGATATTTCTTTGCACCCTGATTCGATTCATCAGTGACGTTGATAATAATATTGCGTAGAAAACAATCAATACATGATTAAGTTTAATTGCAAAGTTTCATTGTCATTTCATTCATAACCAGGTAGTCTTGATGTCTTGCGACTTATGATTTCCCAATGTCGTATAACTTGTGCATGCTTGCAAGTATTGATCTTGTTTTTCATGTTTTATAAATATATCGAATGTCATTCAGAACAGAACACCTTGCCGATTAACCATACTTAATAATGATCAAAGTATGTCAAATATGGTCGAAAAGTTGCAAATATATCAAAAACATTAAACGTACTTTCTCGTGTTTGACTGTTATGAGCAATCTTATAAAACAGGCGTTAAATGGTGTTATAATGCAGAGACAGTAATTGGAGAGTGTCAACCGAAATTATGTGCATACTCTTTTTAATTATGCAGCTAATCTAATGAAACACAGTTTTTGCAATTAGACTTTAAAGGATTTTTCGGTAGAGATTTTACTAGGATTGATTTTGATGACCCCCTTAAGAAACAATTAGCAGTTTTTTTCTGTCCAAATTAAAAAAAGACATTGTTTACTGGAAGGATAATAGTTAAACCAAAAACACAGCTTTGAAAAGTAAAGAATTTTTTAAATAAAATATTTAATTTTAAGCTTTTTTATCTTTTGAAGATAGCAAAATATCCAAAAGCAGAAATCAAAGAAATTCCGGACACAGCAAGTGCCAGGGTTTTCTTTCCAAATGTGAACTGACAAGCGTTGTTACTGAGATTCTTTGTAATGTCGTCATCCATTCGTCCTGTGGAATCTTTCTCGCGAATGACGTCATTTCCTGAAATATATGTGACATTGTTTACATATCAATATTGAATGTAATGTAAATTATGTTCAGTATCATAAAAAAATGAATTCAAATAAAAGTATTAATAAAAAGTATTTTGCTTGAAGGGTACGTAGAGTACGTCAATATCATATAAAGCATGCGTTTTGTTTTCACAATATAGCAATTTGGATCCACCCTCTAGGGAGTTTATTTTGAAAGAATAACGAAATAAAGAATAGAAAACTTTGGCTTTATGACCAAGACATTAAAATAGTACCTGAAATATCATTGTTCTCTGTTATACGTAGAGCGTTGCTGCTGTCCTTTGTAGCACATGCAACGTCGTCCTTGTCCTGTGTAGCACGTGTAACGTCGTTCTTGTCCTTTGTAGCACGTGCAACGTCGTCCTTGTCCTGCGTAGCACATTGGAGCTTGTCGTTGTTTTCATTTGCGCTTGAAACATCATCGTTAATCTCTGCACCAGTAAGGGTTTTGCACTCCTCTGCAGCACGTATGGCGTTGTTATTTTCTGGATATATCGGAGGGTTGCTGTCGTTGTCTGGGGAACTATGAACGGAATTTATTTAACTGTGGATTAATATAATGGATTCCGGTTAATAAGAAGGTGTTTTCAAGTCATATATAGTCGAAGTGAACTTATATATTATCCAAATGGTTAAATAAATTGAAAAAGAACAATATCAGACAGCCATGGCTTTCCATATCTCAACATCAAGGTTATTATTGCTAAAAGTACTTTGTAGCACCTGGAGATGTGTTGGCTTTCTCTGTATCACAAGCAGTGTCAGTGTTGCTTTTTTTTTGCATGTGGAGGGATATCCGGGTTGTCGTCAGTCGTCAGCTCCCGTTGTGATTATATCTGAAATTTTAAAGTTTTTCATAGTTATCAATTTAAAATTCAACTAAGAACAATAACTTAGAAAATTCAAAATACCAACAAATGGGATAAAAAAATTGTTCGTTTGTTTGTTTGTTTCATTTTACACCTTTTCCCAACAGTATTTCAGTCATATAGGCGGGCAGTTTCCTAACCATCGTTCCTTGAGTGTTACACCAATACTAGACTACCTTCCTCCGTGCTAAACTACCAAAGCATCTCCCGGGCATCGAACCCACGCCAGAGAGGTAACTGGATTAGAAGTCATCGACTCTAACCCCTCGACCACGCAGGCGGTGGATAAATATTTAATTCCGACTTAATTTGTATTGCTTTATAGAGTAGATTGAAAGTCTTTTAAAGAAATTTAAGGAAATCACTGCGCCTTTAATACCAATATGCACTTTTCTTTCCAAATAAAAGTTCTCTGTATCTCTAAATATCTTGAAAAAATTGTCACAACTTTAAAATGTACTTTATCATATCAACTATATACGTTGTATTTAAAAGAAACAACTTTCAGTGTGAATACCCTTAATTACCCGCCGTCCAATGACTAAAATACCTCTGTAGATGTAATTATATGAATACAAGCAATTATCATAGTATTGCAAGCAATCCATAAGTCCCCTACCGGTTAGAACCCCAGCAACATTCTGAAGGGCCATTGGCCATTCACTTATGTTTCTATTTTAAGTAAATTTGTTGAAAAAGTTCTTTAAAAGTGATCACAGGAAACAGTTTTTATGTACAGACAGACAGACGGACTGAAGGACACTCTAAAGTTATTTTTTAAACATCCCTGTTATCAAAATATAACATTTTTATAAGCAAAATTTTTAAAAAGGAGATAACTCTTGAAATAAAGATGCAAGATGTCATACATGATGTGAGTGTTAGTAATGAAGGTATGAATAATGAATGTTTATTTTGAATTTGAAGTAAATGAAAGTTAAAAGAACGAATAGGAAAAATTAAAAGTTTAAGGAGGAGATTATTCTGGAAATATGGATGCTAGATTTATAAACCTTGTCATGATTATTATTATGATGTGGGAGTTTGAAGAAAATCCTATCATGATTGAAGAAGTTGGAGTAAAAATTACCAATTTCTCTAAGTTCAAAAGGGGCATAATTCTGGAAATAGTCTTGCTAGAGTATTGAACTTTCTCACAAATGTTGAGTGATAATAAGAAACATATATGAAGTTTGAAGTAGATACATTCAGAAAAAAAAGAAGTTATTAAAAAAACAATATTTTTTTCATGAAAATTTTAAGTTCAAGGGAGGTTATTCTGATAATTTTTGTCATAGAGTTGTAAACCTTGTCACATATGATGTGGTTGATGACTAGCAACTTGTAATTAAAGTTTGAAGAAAATACCTTAAGAAAAGAAGAACTTATAGTGAAAAAACT
Organism: Ruditapes philippinarum; assembly: GCF_026571515.1. Lineage (NCBI taxonomy): Eukaryota > Metazoa > Mollusca > Bivalvia > Venerida > Veneridae > Ruditapes > Ruditapes philippinarum. Next base: position 61,982 of record NW_026858724.1, on the reverse strand, counting down.
TAAAAACTAGAATAAGAAATCTTGAAATTCAGTCTATTTGTTGCCATAGCAAACAGAATTTTCAACATAGGAAGATAAAAAAAAGGATGTTCATAATTTCTATACTGCCATCTACCCATATGTCAAGTTTCATAAAAATATTTTCAAAACTTTTTGCGTTATCACTGGATCAAGGTTATGTGTAAAATTTGCCATATTTTCAGTCTATTTGTTGCCATAGCAACCAGAATTTTCAGCATAGGGAAAAAAAGAAAAAGACGTGCATAATCTCCATAATGCCATCTATCCATATATCAAGTTTCATAAAAATATTTTCAGTACTTTTGCGTAATCGCGGGATCCAGGTTATGTGTAAAATTTGCCATATTTTCAGTCTATTTGTTGCAATAGCAACCAGAATTTTCTAGCATAGGAAAAAAAGAAAAAGACGTGCATAATCTCCATAATGCCATCTATCCATATATTACGTTTCATAAAAATATTTTCAGTACTTTTTGTGTTATCGCGGGATCCAGGTTATGTGTAAAATTTGCCCTATTTTCAGTCTATTTGTTGCCATAGCAACCAGAATTTTCAACATAGGATGAAAAGAAAAAGACGTGCATAATCTCTATACTGCCATCTATCCATATATCAAGTTTCATTAAAATATTTTCAGTACTTTTTGCGTTATCGCGGGATCCAGTTTTGTGGACGGACGGACTGACGGACGGACACACGGAAGTTCTAACAGGATAGTAATAATGTGGCTACTCTATTGTTCTCTCTATTGTTCTTTTAAGCCACACAAAAGAAAATAGCCACATAAAAGCATTACGGAATGAACGACATCAAAGAGAAAGAACAGTTACCTATTGTCCCTCTAGCCACATAATTACTCTCCTGTGAGTGCGGACGGACGGACTGACGAACGGACAGACGGACGGAGGGTAAATCTAAAGTCCCCTGAAATGTTTAATATAATACATGTATTTAAAATGTTAAATGAATTAAAAAATGATTTGTTTAATTCAATCATCGAAAGACAGGTAAAGCTGTACCTTCTTTTCCAGCAAATGCTGTTTTGTTGTATGTATGTTCCACCATTATTGGATGCTGACCAACATATATCTTATGAGGCGGTGTCGATTCAATATCAACCACCTTTCCTGTACATGATCTAACAACTAAAAACTTGTAATTCACGAAACTGTCCTTGGGGAAACCTTAAATATAAAACATGACAATGGTTTTCAAAATGAAAATTTTACTGACAGGTTATTATCTAATGAAGATGTTTTGTCTAAGCAACCGCTAGTTTTATAACAAAAAAGTATTTTTCAACAATCTTTCAATAATTTTGATATTTAGAAATTTAAAGAAGCTATTTGGTATCTACAAAGATATTGTTTGACTAAGTGCATGGACTTCGAGAAAAAAATACTATTATTTTAAATGAAACAAACGATTTATAACGGTAAGAAAAAAACGTTTTTTTGCTTTAAGACATATTTTTTATAAAACCTACCACAAGTCCTTCTCCCAAACGTTACGCCCAATAGGTTTGCATCTTGGCGCAATTTCGGGGTTATCATTGCCAAGTTGAATGCCCGGACCGACCACGGCTACAAAGTAGTTATTTGCCCCACCCGGATAACATTCTAGAGACTTGAACACCCGGAGTTGTACTTTCACTTTATCATTTCTTGTTGATGTCATCTGTGAATAATTAACATACAAAGTCATTATGTGCTGACTACCATATCTTGTTTTCATTTACTAAAAAATTTCCTAAATCGTTCTACTGAAATAAATAGTTATAGGTATGAAATGTGTATGAAATGTGTATGTGTGTATTCGACGGCCCGTTAGAGTCTTAGAATGCTCGTCCAGGTACATTTCATTCAATCAAAACATTTGTATGTAAATTGTTTGCTCTATTTAAAACTATTGGTTTACCACACCTAAACACATATATATTTATCAAAATATTACATTATTTTTACCTTTAAGCGAAGTTTCTCTAAAAACATTTAAATATGATTGACTGAAAGTAATGTCTGTCATAGCTCAACGTTTTGTAGCTTTGAATAGAACGTTAATATATGGAAACAACTAACGCGTTAATGGACCGCGCGACCCGTAAATGTTTATGACGTCACCAATATACGTCGATCTTACTGAGTCGCACATTTTAGCATAGACCTGCTGATTTTTACGCCGACGAGTAAAGGGACATGATCTAGGGAAGCCTGGTGGCCCGGGGATTTAGTGCTTCCTTAAGCGTTACAACTATAAGTTTATTGAACTGATAATGATTTTTCAGCAAGTAATCTAAGCACAAAACTTGCTTGAAAATCGTTAAATCTCCGTTTTAACAACTACTTATTCGATATTTCGAGTAGTGAATATTGATGTAATTTTTAGAACTACGATATCATGTGATTATCTTTTTTCTTTTGAAAAAAAAAGAAAAACACCGTAGGGAACGTGTTACAGTATCGCGTTTTTCGGTTACATTATAGAATTTTCAAGATGGAGGATTATTTATGCGAAGAGATGTAGGTGATTTTTATTCAGGTCCATACTACTACTAGTTTAGTTTCTAAAAGATGTTTTTGTGCTTTGCTTGTAAGGAACAGAATCCGGTATCTAGTCATATATATCTTCAGACCCTTCACCGCAGATTTATCTCTATATTGTCTAATAAATGTGCAGATTTGAAGGTTTAAAAATTTGAATCGAGAGACCAACGCATTTTTTTCCTATTCCGACATTATTTAAGCATGCCTAGATAAAGTAAATCTACAAAACGTTAGTCCTTTGTGTTTAGAAACGTTTATAAAAGTAAATGACCAGTTGAACCTATTTTCCTTTTGGTAAAATGCGTTTGAAAAAATAAACAATGTTACAGTATAGAGCGAGGTTAATTTTGAAGGGTTACAGCATAGACCTAGCGACTTTGATTCAATTTTGTTACAGTTTATACCCAGATTTCGGTTACAGTTTAGATACTTGCCAAATTTCAAACAAAGTTGGTGTATCCATTATTTTATGAAATAACTCATACCTTTCTATTTAATACATTCTTGAAAGGTTGTATTACTTTTTTTCTTCAGCAGAATAGTTAAATTTGCTATTTTTCTTACTTTAAGTTTCAGATTGAGACTTTTTGCAGAATAAGTAATGTCCTAAGTAAGGACTGTTTTCACGACAACAACAGTAACTTTTATCGAATTGTATTGAGGGAAGAAAGGTTATTGCTTGATTTCATTTCACATTATAATAATTCCTATAATTAATAAAATAGAGAAAAAATAATCCTTAACAGAAGTCCAACACGAAAAACATGAAAATGTTGCAGGCTCAGTTTGATTAAACATGTTCATGGACGGTAGTGGTAACTGCAAGCTACCGTCCACGCCTCCTAGCACCGACTTCAACAGAATTCACATTAAACATGAACTGGTACACTTTAGATTTTTTAACATCTGTGGATGTGTTCAAATGGCGGTTATCATGGAACCTTCAATGTGATACGTTATTGCCATTCTATGAAAAGCGGTATATTACCCCCAGGTTAAAAATTTCGTGTGCCCTAAACGAGAATACAAGGAGTGAAACTAAATAAAATGAAATTTTGAGAGGGGATCGGAGGTTATGAAGTTTGCATACCATAGATAAGCTGACAAAAGACACAATTAACAAGCAGGCAATACCGTAAGAATGATTAAACAGAATTTAAGTGAGCAAAATTTCAACCTTAAATTTTATTTTAAGTTGGAATATCCTTTTATTTTGTAAGTATTTAAAAGGGTTTGTTACGTTTGGCTTTCTTGGATTTTAAGTTTCAACGACACTGAGGTCAAGTGAAAACATTCCTGCTTTAGTGTAAAGAAAGACCCCAGAATCCCTTTGTGAAACATTTCAGACACGAGCGGGCACCTGACTAGACCAACCGACCTTCCGTAAATTAGCTTGATAGATTCCTCACATACAAAGAATCCAAAGTCATGATTGGATTTCAGCTAAAGCAGTAAATGAAATATAATTTGAAGTCGACGGCCTTATCCCGACTCTGCCACTTTTATGTACCTCTATCAGGCTCACTAGAGAAGATATTGTAATTGTCTGACCTTAATTTATACTCTATAACTTTCAATATTATTTTCTTTTTCAGAAACATGAAAACTGCTATAAAGAATGTCTGAAATAAGAAAAAAACGACTTTTAATTTAATAATGACAAAATAATCATAAATTCAAAAAAGAAGCATTCGAATGACGCCATGATGATGATTTGATTTGAATGCTTTTGGTTCGAGACGAGAAGGGTCTTTAAACATTGCATTTTTTCAAAATCTATAATTTGGGTTTTCGTATCCCCTATTGCAACCGAAACCATTTGAACAACTAATTGGTAGAAAGTCATGTAAATTTCATCACATTTAGTTAAGTAGTTACTGAGCGGATGAGATTGAACACACATGTGTACGACAGAGGGACGAATAGCCATCGGGCCAATAAGCTCACAGAGATTTAAAAGTCTATAATATGTAACATTCATACATTTTACCTAGTATATATAGAAAATATCGAAGTCTAAACTGTAACTGAAATCTGAGTATAAACTGTAACAAAATCGAATAAAATGGCTAGGTCTATGCTGTAACCCTGCACAAATCACCTCGCTCTATACTGTAACATTGTTTATTTTTTCAAACGCATTTAACGAACAGGAAAATAGGTTCAACTGGTCATTTAATTTTAAAAACGTTTCCTAACATAAAGGACTAACGTTTTGCAGATTTACTTTTTCTAGGCATGCAAAAATAATGTCGAAATTGGAGAAAAATGCGTTGGTCTCTCGATTCAAATTTTCAAACTGTCAAATCTTCATATTTGTGAGACAATATAACGATAAATCTGCGGTGCAGAGTCTGAAGAAATATATGACTAGATACCGGATTCTGTTCCTTACAAGCAAAGCACAAAACATCTTTTAGAAACTAAACTATTTGTAGTATGGACCGGAATAAAAATCACCTACCTGTCCTACCAACAAATAATCCTCCAGCTTGAAAATTCTATACTGTAACAGAAAAACGCGATACTGTAACACGTTCCCTACGGTGAAAAAATGAGACCTTTTTTGCATTAGTACAAAAAATATGGAAATTTTTATTTAAAGTTACAGCACACAGTAACAGTCGAAAGGGTGGCATTTCGCAACAGGTGACTAAACTTGGAACAATGAATGACAATGTTGGTTGGCGATGTATACATCGTAAATCGTAAATAAATATTATCTGGTGTTTTTGCATAGCCTAGGTTGACCAATACGAAAGCGGATAAATTGTTATGTATAATACCACTTGTTTTGATTGGTTATGGTCAAACAAAGTTGTTTCGTCAACTCATCATTTCGTCAACTGAATTTAAAATGTTAACTTTTTGGAGCATTATTGTATTTTGAATTAAATATGCCTACATTCCGAACAAATATATTTTATTAGTTTGAAGTGAACAATTGTAATGAAGAATTAATAAGTTGTGAAATCATTTCTATGAAAGTCTAGCATTACTACCAATTAACTGTTGTGACAAATCAGCAATGTGCCCCTTTCACGAAATCAGTTTGACACAATATTCAGCTGCTTAGCGTAACAAGGACGGTATAATTGCTCCATGCGCTGTCTTATATGCTGTTACAGTGATCCGCCATTCCACCCACGTGCAGTTAGTATATGGGTAACAAGGTCTATAGCGGTCAAGAAGTGAAGATGGAGATAGAGGGTCTTTGCTCATGGGTAAGAGCATCGGACTAATCGTCGTGGGTTCGAATCGAACTAACTTTTGAGATTTTCTTTTGACTTCCACAACCTACGCTAGGGTGATAACTTGTTAGGTAACCAACGATGAAATCAGCTAGCGTAAATAAAAGCGTCTAAATCATAAACATGGATTAAACATTAATTGGAAAACAATCAAATAAACAATGGTGTCTGCCTCGAACCCGATGATCATTGGTTAAGTCAAAATTTGGTCACCATTATACTTCCTCAAATGACACCAGTCCTGGTTAGCTTAAGGAAGCAGACTTGTGCGTGCTTTAAAGTGACATAAGCACTCCTCGCCGCAATAATAAATTAATGGGAATTTGGGCTGGGTACCCTTTTACGCCTTTTCCCAGCAGTATTTCAGTCATATAGGCGGGTAATTTTCTAACCATCTCTACTCAGGCAGACAGGAGTCAAGACTTATCTCTCAAATAAATATGTCGAAAATGTAATATTTTGACTGAGTCGTCCCTGTGTTTCTGCAGTTACTATCGAAGTCTAATCAATCCTGCGTATTCCTTTTACTACATGGCCATCCGAGATTTTTTTTACTTTATTGCATTTTAATATAGTACTTACAATAAAATACCATTAATATTTTACGGCCGTATACAGCTAAATGTTTGGGACAGTCAAAATATAGCTACTGATTGAATACAACGACGACAGAAAGGAGAAGAAACAATAAGAAGAAGATATTTATCATATTTTCGTTATTTATTCAGCATATCATATTAATAAATAAACAATTTAATTTAAAACAAATATAGGTACGCGGCAGGCGTAACTATTTAGTTACAATAATAACATTTAAATCAGTATTTGCCTATTTATATAACTTTAAATAAACATTAGGCAATACTGCAATATCTTTACACCAAACACCAAAATATAACTTAATTAAAACTGCTGCATATTTTACAATATTTAAAGTAAATGTGAAATTTAAAATAGTCTTTATACCTGCATGTGTATACAGAAATTGTATCATAAATCTGGCCATTTCACTGTTATACAAGAGTCTAGAAAAAGTGCTTTAAAGATATGCTATGCTCAAATTTGAAATTAGAAAATATTGATAATTGCTACGCAGTTTCTTTGTAAATATGAAATAAACATGTTTTGACTTCACACAAAGGTGATATGTCATGTTTAAAACACTACACACTGTAGGTCGTGACAATAGAATATAATGTGTCGTTAAAAAATTGGCAGTTTTTTTAAGAAAAGACCAACTTTACTTGTCTTGTATTAGAGAACGTGACTTACAATACATAGTTAATTCATTTTTTCTTTTAATTAGACATACTCAGTAAGAATTTCATAGGTTTTAATAAATTTCTTCCATTAAAAATTTTTCTCAGATATTTACTTAAATGAGCATAGTATATCTTTAATTTGCACATGAAGCGGAATGGTAGTTTTTATAGTAAAACTTATCAGAGACTTTTATAACATTTAAATATAGCTCTGTGAACATATATACCAGTTTTATGCTTACAAAATATTTATAATTAATAACATGGCACTGGATCAAAATTCATATAAATTTAGGAATTTATCAACGGTTTCATATATTTGGATTTCACAAATAAGTACAAAATGGAGTAAAAAAACAATTCCTATCACAGAGTACCTTGAACATGCCTTCCAATAATAATCAGTAAAACAAGCATTAAAAGCATAGTCTTTGTATATATTACTGTAAATTCACTTAAATTTGTGGGCATGAAATTTCGTGGTTTAGTCAAAAAAGATGTTATTGTAGATTCTTAAATTCGTGGATTGCCTGTTTGTGGCAAAAGTTGAAATTGCATATAACAAAATAAAAATAATTTTACAGCAAACAAAAATAATAGTTAATTGGATCTAGAATTCGTGGATTGACCTATCCACAAAAACTACGAAAATTAGTGCCTGACAATAGTAATAATTTTTTCAGTAAAACCATTATTCAGTGTACTCTTTATGGGCATGAAGCAGTGTTCATAACTTCATATAGATGGATTCATATTAAGATCTTGATCAGTATACAATTTCACAAACAATTATTTTCCAACTTGTTCTCCTTTTTCCCCAATAAAATATCAAAAACACTATGTCATTTCTAAATCAATTAACAAATTTTCAAATAAACATGCATTCTTTTACAGTCATACTCCAAATTTGTTTCATATAAAAATTTAAAGATATACTATGCTCACCTTTGGGTTAAATACTTTTACTGCAAAATTTTTTGATATCTAGTAAATTCTTCCTGAATATGACTGATTTAAATAAGTGAATGGATACATTGTGTTTGGAAATATGCATTCCCTATTACTTTGTCAAGTTAATCTGGTTTATTCTTATAAAAATGCCAGTTTTTTTAATGACACTATGTAATCATACTGTGATTACCTGTAGTGTGTAGAGTTTAAAACGAACTATATTTTCTGTGTGTATTCAAAAGATGTTCATCTTTCATTTTAAGGGAGACTGATCGTAATTATCAGTTTTTTTTCAAATTTTAAATTTGAGCATAATATATCTTTAAATACAAAGTACAATGTAACAATTTTCATCAATAACATCAATTTCATTTGCGTATAATAGAAAAATTCTGGTCGTTTTGCAAAAATTATTGTGATGATCAATTCTTCCTAATTTCAATTACAATGTCATGTACATGTACAAAATTTCAAAGGAGACTGCAATACAAAGCTTAAATGAATTTGTAATGATTTTCCACACTTAACGATTCGCTAAAGTGAAAAAATGATTCGCCACACTTAAATAACGATTCGTCACAATATGATTATAACAATAATTTTCTAAGAATGATTGGTCTTAGTTCAATTAATTCGAGGTAAAAAGGAATCGTTTCAAGCATGCCTTCACGAAGGTATGTAAATATAATATATAAAAAAACAATGTAAAATTCACTAATTGATCCCTAATAATATTTCTGTCAATGTTTATCATCAATGTTTATGTCTGTTCTTGTACTGTTCTTTTACAAACGTGACAACATGAGTTTCTTTCCAGTAGATCACAGCAAGGGTTGAACATAACGCCAGCCCTCCTATACATATATGTAGTAATCTGTACACCGCACCTTTATCACAGCAAAAATATCTCTGTAACAGATTAATAATATTTATGATCATAATGATATTTGATTAATGTTTGTATGATTAACATTCTTGGTTATTCAAACTGTACAATATAGGGATATATTTAAGAGTACTCATATTGGACAAATCATATTGGACAAGCTGCCAAGTGCATCGAATGATTTCTAAAGCCGTGTACGAGTCCAAATATATACCCGCATTGTATTTGTTTGATATTTTATTATCTGTTCATTCTATATCCAAATTATACATGTATCTAGGAAACATGACTAAAACTGTTAATGTTTGACGTTCTGATAGTTTTGTTGTTAACAACATTCATCACATACCCATGCCAATTATGTGACTCCATAAAAACAGTATTGCACGACCATGCATATATTTTGACCTGACGTCATTTACGTTATATAAACATAGTATAAAGACGCATTAAAAGTTAGCATTACGCTATAGGTGAGTCAATGAAAAATGATTCTTTTGCACATTAAACAGGTTTTATTTTGGGTATGTAACAAATAGAATATTAAATATGTGTTGGTTCAATACTAAATTTATTTACTGTGGGTAAAACCGTCAACCTTCTGTAAGTCAACTTAAGATTTAATTTGCTCTTGCGACTAAATTTTAATCAAAAGCAAAGTACATTTAAATGATTAAAAAAGTTGACTTTCATTTGTCTGTAGCATACTTCAAGCCAAAACCGCCAATACAAAAAAAGAGAAATACCATTATAATCAGATATGGCTATTCCTGTTTACTAACAACAACAGACTTACCTCAGACATGCCTGTTAGACACAGTGATAATAAAAGACCAGCAATCACATAGGGAGATGGACATACATTACTTAATGGTTTATATTCACTATTCTTGTAATACTCTCCAATATAATAGATACTGAAACAAAACAAAATATAAAAGACTTAAGTTTGGCTAACCAAACAATATTAACCCAAATATCAGTAAGCAATATATTTCAAATATTTAAAAACTATCATAAATATTCTACTAATAAATTGCCTTACACATTGACTTCATTAGAATTTCTTTTAGTCAAGTGCCAGTCAGTCTTAGTAATTCTTTTCAGATAAGAATGTTAGAAAATCAAAATAGGTCTAAGTACAAAATACAGACCCTGACTTATAGGTGATCAGTCTTAAATGTGAGTAAATGCAGAATATAATTTAGCCCTTAACCCACAGGACAGAAAGCCAGTAGCATTTGCTACCAGAATAGAGTCAGGCCAGCCTGTAAATCAGTGCACTCTGTCCAGGTCCTGTACTGTTGGTAGCTCATTTTTTGTACTTTGAAAATTAAATCTCTTAAGTATAGAATGAGCTGTTCCAAAGTCAAAGCTGGGCAAAACCGTTACACAAATTCAGCTTACTCAGGTTTAACTAAGATATAAGACAAAAACATATTGTTACCTGTGTAAAATTCTAGCAGTCATATTAAGGCAGTTAGCTAAAATAAAACCAACACTTCCCAGGTATGATGTGAGGACTAGGGAGGAGACTAGAAACAACACAGAAAATGCCACCATCTTTTGATTATACCTGAAAAAGTGGGAAATGTTATAATGGAGCTTTATAAATCTGTCATAAAAGTCTCTGATGTTATAAACATTATTGGATAAATTATCACCAAGAAATAATAATAAATGTTTTTTTAAAATATATTTAAAAAAATGAAATGCACTTAGCCACACCTCGAGTGTCATTTCTTATTGAAATTATTGTCGCTGAAATCTTTAGTCATACTGATATTATATTTTCAAGCCAAGGCAATTATTAGTAGAATATTGTCCTACTTTACAACAGAAGTAATATGGTCTACAAAAAAGCATGAAAAAGGATAATGCCATAAATATTACATATAATTATACAGGTTTGTTTGATTGGGTTTTACGTCACACTGACACAGTATAAGTCATTTGGCGACGTTCCAACTTTACTGGTGGAGGAAGACCTCACATGCCCTTCTGTGCATTATTTCAGGCACAAATGGGCACCTGAGCAGAACCACCGATGTTCTGTAAGCTAGCTGGATAGCTTCCTCACATGAAAAAATCCAAAGTCACTTGCACGATTCGCACCTACAGTGGTGAGGGGCAAGTGGTTTGAAGACAAAGACATTAATCACTCAGCCACAGATGCTCCTCAAAATATTTCAAAATTCTATTTATAACACCCTGGTTGCAATTTAAGTAACGCAAAAAAATTTACTTGATTCAATTACTGCCCATTATACATACCTATCAACTTGAGATTTACTCATTGTCGCAAACACAAAACATTCTGTTGTTCCATTTACAGCTATAACTAGAACATAGAGGCAGTACCAGCGTAGTAACATCGGTCCTGCAAAATAAAATACAGACATTCTAATTGACTTTCTTATCCATGTATTAAGAGATGTTGTTTGGTTAGTATCAATGGGTTTAAAGGCCCATTAAGCCTGAAATATGCTATAATTTTATTTAAAATTAAAACAAGAGGGCCATGATGGTCCTGAATCTCTAACAAGAAAAAACTGTTTGTCAGTGATTATAGAAATAAATTCTCAAATAAACTTGTAGAAAGACAAGTCCAGGTCATATTCAACTTGCCTCTCTAGTTATAAGGTTTCCCGACACTGATTTATTTTCTTTATAGTAAAAATGAATGATAGGAACCTTTCACAAATATCCCAAGTTCATTGTTACTATTCATCTGGTAAGTAAAGTATATCGACTCACGCTACTTGTTTTTTCTTCCATTTTCAACTTAAGCTGAATGAGGCAAATAAAATAAATTTGAGCAAACTTGATGAAAAAACTTTAAAAAAGCTACAGACCAAGTTTGGTGATCATCCATTAATTTGAGATAAAATTTGCCTTTGACTGTCTCTCGGAAGTTATCTTTCTTTTTTTACCTATCTTAAAATTTGGTAATTACATTATCTCAGTATTTAGATATACATGTAGACTGTTTATCAGGATGACACAACCAGTCAATATTCATTTCAGATAACATTGGTATACTAGTCAACTTGACCAGAAAGTTAATGTTTCATTTTAACATTTTGGTACGGAGCATATCTCAAAAAGTATTTGAGGTATCAACTTGAAACTAATTAGGTGGATAGATCATATTGAGGAAGAGTGCAGTGCACAAGAATGATAACTCTACCCTGCATAATTTTTTGGCTCTTGCCCTTTGTTATTTTTCAAACTTAATATTGGCCAAGAGCATAACTCAACAAGAGGGCCCAGAGGGCCCTGGATCGCTCACCTGAGAAACAGGTTAAAAGCTCTAAGTGGAGCCCCTTTAAACCCAGAAATACAACTTGAAAACAAGGGACAGCTTAATCTGAACAATATTTGTACACTGTCTCACAAAGAAATTTTGTGTAAAATTATTTAAAAATTGAACCAGTGATTAAGATGTTGTTTAGATGAACATGTGTTATGCTAAAAATCTAAGCTCAACCACTTTTGGATCATCACAAACAGATTTTTAAATTTTGACTTTATACATATGAGGAATATCAAAAGCCCCTGGGGCAGGACCAATTTTGACCTATGGGCTTTCATTTGAACAAAAATCTAGTCATCTACTAGAATATATTTTATGCCAAATATCTCAGCTCTGGCTTTTTTTGATTTTTACAAGAAGATTTTTTTAAGATTTTACTATATACATGTTTATATAAGGAAAATCAAAGACCCCCCTGGGGCGGGGCAAATTTTGACTCTAGAGCTATTATTTGAACATTACTTGGCAGACATCTACTAGAAAATGTTTCATGCTAAATATCTAAGCTCTAGCCCATTTGGATTGTCACAAGAAGATTTTATTTTAAGTTTTTACTACTAGTATATAATTATATATTAGGAAAATCAATGGGCCCTGATGCAGAGCAAATTTTGACCCTAAGGTTTTTATTTGAACAAACTTGATAGAAATCCATTAAAGATGTTTTATGCCAAATATCTAAATACTAGTTTTTTGCAAGAAGATTTTTTTATGATTTTTGGTAAATAATTTTTCGGTTGCCAAGGCAACCAGAGTTCTTTATTGAATTTAATTTTTTCAACAACATTGGTAGAACTTCATACAAGGAACACACCTGCAAAGATTCAACAAATTTGGCCTAGTGGTTTATAAGGAAAGTTTGTCAAAAGAAACTGTTGACGCACGGACGGACGATTGGCTATCAAAAATGCTCACATTGAGGACATTGCCTCAGGCGAGCTAAAAATCACAGTCAACTATGTCTAGGTAAGTAGCTTGAAAGCTGAGAATCTATATTTTGAGTTTTGAGAGTGGTTTAAAGCAAGCGATTATTTTTTATATATAGTTTGCGAGCAGAATTTAGCAGATTCAAACTTATGAGCTTTAACAGTAAGCTTGAAATCATCAATAACATGTTATGCATGTGATGTCAAATCATCTTAATGAGATACCCATATATCATAAATAATAATTATCTTTCAATGGAAGTTAAAATCCCTTATGGGGGGTCTACTCAATCTGCTCTAAATGCTTTAAAACAGATTTACAACTCTTTTTATTTATATATATCATTTATGATGCTTATACATATGAGCCGTGTCATGAAAAAACCTACATAATGGGTTTGCGACCAGCATGGATCCACACAAGCCTGCGCATCCGCGCAGTCTGATCAGGATCCATGCTGTTCGCTTACAAACTCTATAACAAGTAGAGAAACTGATAGCAAACAGCATGGATCCTGATCAGACTGCGCGGTTGCAAACCCATTATGTTGGTTTTGTCATGACACGCCTCATATATATATATCAATTGAAACACTGTGGACATGTATATTAACTGAGGTAGATGTAATGGTTTAAAATTTGTGATTTAATATCAAATTTATCTTTCCTAAATGATTAAAATTCTTTTAAAGACAAAATCAAAATATGATATATTTTCAAACACCATGCACTTGTATCCGTTAAATAAAAGCCTGATATCTGTAATATTAAAACAGTTTAGTTTAAAATGTGTACAATTTTAAAAATCAATTTTAGTATACAAGGAAGTAAATATCGATATTGAATTCCATGAATGCATAAATCCAATAGTAACGGTAAATATTTACGTTAAACCTTTAGAAAAAGTTAAGATCATTACAGTAGATGATTTAAAACCTGTGTCACAATATTGAGCATAACTTAAGGTAGGATGATTACATTTTTGTTTCTCTATATATCTATATTATGCATTTATTGCTCTTTTTAAAGCATTATGGTAAAACTACTGTTGACAAATTTATGTTTATGAAATTTCAACACATAATTGAAAAGGACTTTTTTAACAATGTTTAAAAACATAAAAATAGCAGTTTTAAACATCAATGATAATTGCACAAAATTAATGATTTTTATTCCATAATTTTTGTTTTTGTGCTGTCTTGTCTGTATGTATTTGACAAACAAAACAATAACTTTGGCCCGAAAATGAATGAGATAAAATATAAAGAATTAAACCAAATACAGTGTATATAGGTGTATAGTCAATTCAGTTAATAGACCATGTAAGATGAAATGAAGTTTTTATTTCTTGTTTTTTTTTCAATTGTGTAATAAATGAACCTTACATTTGATGCCAAAAGAAATGAAATATTTCTGATAATTTAAAATTATGGAAGTTTCATTTTTAATTTGCAATATTCTTAATTCTTTAACTTACAAGATGTGTTTGAAAAACATGTATGACCCCTATCAGCAGCCAACTAGTCATGTGGTTATGTTATTGTGACTGACTTTTGACCTAGTGGCCAAAAATCAAATCGGGATTATCTACTGGTAGGTACCCGGTAATTGTGACTGTAAAGGTTGTGTGCAGCCATTTAATGACAAAGTTAACACAACTCTTACCAAATAATCTATGTGTAAATTTTTTGTAGACCTCCTTAATGACAGCCAATTTCTTATATTGCATGAGACTTTGAAATATGTATACGAAAAGCATTTTTTGTTTAATAAAAATATAAACCAAGGCAACTTGAGTCACTGAGTTATTGGTTGCAAACTGTCTTTACATACAAGGTCAATTTGACTTTAACCTTTGACCATGAAATCAATTGGGGTTATCTTAGTGTCTATGTGACATTGACCTTTAACCTTTTGACCCCAAAATAAATAGGGTGTCATGTACTGGCCATGAACAATTATCATACCAAGTTTGAAGTTCCTAGACCTAAGCATCCTTTAGTTAATGATCGGAAACCGTTTTTACCTACTAAGTCAATGTCACCCCAAATCAATAGGGGTTACATCAACAGGTCATATATAATCATCATACCACGTTTGAAGTTCATAGGCCTAAGCATTCTTCAGTTATTGATCGGAATCAGTTTTTACCTCCAAGGTCAATGTGACCTTGACCTTTGACCCTTGACCACAAAATCAATAGGATAATCTACTTCTGGTAAATAAACAATCATCATATCAAGTTGAAGATCCTTAGGATCTAAACCCTTCTTAAGTTATTGATCAGAAATGTTTTTTACCTACAATGTCAATGTGACCTTGAACTTTTGACCCATTGGACCTTAAAATCAATAAGGCCATTTACTGGTCATAAACAATCATCATACCAAGTTTTGAAGTTCCTAGGCCTAAGCATTCTTTAGTTATTTATAGGAACCCATTTGGTCTACGAAACGATCAAATGACCGACAGACAGAATAATGCAAAGCAATATACCCCATCTTCTTTGAAGAGGGGCATAAAAATAGTTAATGTCATTTTGTCTGTCACAACGGCATACTTACATATTTGTACATATTTCATTAAGTTTTATTTTGATGAGAAATGGTAAGATAATATTATTGAATTTATCGTAACACAACAAATATTTTGACATTAACAAAATTAATACATTTTTATAATTTTAAATGAAAACCAATATGGATCTTACAATGAAGTGAGACTGTTATATTATAATAGCATCTAAAATATAAATCTAAAATGTTTAATTTCTAAAAGATATTTTCAGCTCATCTTTTTACTCTAAACAAGCTGTAAAAGTAAGCAAGATACTACTAATGTTTTAAATTGTCTGCTAGCTATGACATAATTATAAACAATAAGGCAATTTGACAAACATGCAATACAAAGTAATCTATTATAATGCATTTTAGGTAAAACATGGCAGTGTCAGGAAAGAAAGCTTCAAAACAATTTTCATCATCTACAACATCCATGACATCAGATGAAGATCTTCAAGTTTACTGCCAGCCTTGTGATGAGGAAGGACCGAGACTCCCTGCCCATGGTTACTGCACTGACTGCAAGGAACATCTTTGCCACACATGTTTTACAGCCCATAAAATAAATAGGCTTTCCAAACATCATACACTTCAGGACGCTACTAATATGCCTAAAATTTTGCAGCAACCCTCAACATCCACACACACAGGTCAGTTTGATGTCCTAACCACATTATGTGTTAAACATCCACAAGAAATGATCAAGTTCTACTGCAATGACCATACAGAATTTCTGTGCAGTGTTTGTGTTACCCTTGAACATCAAGTTGCTTCCTGCAAAGTTAACTATATACCAGACAGTTCTGGTGATATTATAGACAGCAAAGAATATCAAGTTATCTTGAATGCAGTAAATACCACTTCTGACAAATTTCAACAGATGGTAGAAGATGTCAAGAACATGATATACAAATCAAACAGCTCTCTCAAACATGCATTCGTTGACATTAAAAAGTTTCGGCAAGAAATCAACCAAAGACTAGATGAACTTGAGAGACAGGCTGAAGATGCAGCTAAAGTCATAGAACAAGATAACAAAAAACATCTGAAAGCAGTAGAAGAAATTTGTGAAGTTATAACCAAATCTTTGAAGATATCAGCAGATAAAATCAAACAACTAAACACATCACAACAGGCCAACAAACTTTTTATGGAACTAAAACTTGCAGAGAAAACAATACAGAGTGTGGAGGGAAAAGCTAAACAACTTTTATCGTATGATATCAAAGAGCACAACTTTCAATCAAATGATGTAATATTAAATGTGTTTAAAAAAACAAAGTCACTGGGTACACTGAAAACTTTTAATAAAGAATGTCAACCTATACAGATAAAGTCTAGACAGTCTTCACATGAGGGAGAAATCTGTGTAAAGACATCAAAAGATGAACACAACAGCCATATAACAGGAATGACTCTGCTGACTCCTGATCTTCTTATCATCACTGACTGTGATAACTATGCTGTAAAGATGGTGGATATCAGCAGTCAATCTGTGTCTGATCAACTACAACTAGATGCTAAACCATTGGATATCACCAGAGTAAGCAGTACTGAACTTGCTGTCATACTTCCTAACATACAAACAATAAAATTTATATCAATCTCATCAAACAAACTCATAAAGAAGCACGCTGTAAAGGTTGATGGAAAATGTCATGGTATAAGCTGTTACCAAGAAAAACTTGTTGTGTCATACCTTAATCCTGCAAAACTTCAGATACTTGATATGAATGGCACTATACTGAAAACAATTGCTGGACATAATATTTTCAGTTCTCCATGTGATGTCATTAGTAACAGAAGTTCTATCTATGTAACTGACTGTGTAATGAAGACAATAACAAGATTAAACTGGCAAGGTGATGTGATAGGTAGTTATAGTGGTATGAGTGATCCTTGTGGAATGTCACTGTCAGATGATGGTACTGTCTTTGTGTGTGACTGGGAGAGAAATGTTATAGAAGAGATATCAGGAGACTGTTCTACAGGAAAGGTGGTGCTGCAGGATCTGAAGGAACCAGTGGCTGTATGTTGGTGTGGAGAAACAAAAAAGCTGTATTATAGCTGTCTTGCTATGAATAAAAAACATGACAACTTCCTTTTCATCTATAAACTGTCATAGAACAATACAATTTTAACTGCATTATCAACATAAGTTATTACCTAATCCACTGCATATGTTTGATATTTTTCGTACAATAAAGTGGATAGATCTATAATGGACACATTTTCCATTAGTGTTTTAAAAATTGATGAAAATAATAGGAATGTATCATTTGGAAATTGTATTAAAACAGTGCTTGGGGAAAAAGTGCTGTTCATGTTCTCAGTAGTATACATGGTATTAAACATTTATATGATGAATAATAATATTTTGTTTTAGAACATTTTTATCATCTGCAATATAAATATATATGTATTATCGGATCATGTGTCTGACACTGCCAACAACATCCACATATGATTCTATTGTGGTTTGTTGAAATATCTGATACTAAATACTATCAACATAATTATTTTTTGTTTAACAGACCAAACATTATACAGTGTTATAGACCGATTCACTTTAAGTCATCAAAAATAAAATTGGGTTTGTCATAAAAACATATTACAAATTTAGGAAAATATTTTTAATGGAAGAATTGCATAAAAATATTAAAAATCTTATGTGATTTGGTTACACATTCTTTAATAAATGTTAAGGATAAATGATCTGAGGAAATCTTATGCTGAAGCATTTGATATAGTGATTAAAATGCCTGTCAAGAGTACCACATTCGTAATTCTACAATCAAATAATCATGCAGTTTTATCACTTTAAATTGTTTTGGGACAGATAATGTGAAATAGACTGTCTGGAATTTAGAAGGAATACATTCTCAATGGAAGAAAATGTAGGGCAAATTTCTTTAATATTTGATACAATACATTTTTGTCCAGTGGACCACTTGAATTTGGGATAAAAAAAAACATTTTAGTCTAGTGGTGCTTTTTTTTCTCCAAACTATAGCCTTGAACTCATAAATGGTTATGCCCTCAGTGATCATTGACTCCAATAGCAACCAGAGACTTTCATTAGCAACCATTGACTTATATTGCATAGATTGATTTTCCTAAACAAGTAGTGATTTCTATTACAGCCATTGACTTTTCATATAAAGGAACTGTTGATCAGTTATTTCGATAGCAACTCTTAACTTTCCATATCAACAAGTTATTTTCAAAAGCAGCCATTAATTGTTGCATTAGCAACAATTGACTACTATACAAAACTGTTGATTTTCCATCAATTTTGCAATCAATGGGCTTTCATTATAGCTACATTTAGTTCCATTGACGTTTTTATGCAAAAACTGACTTCTATAGCAGCAAATTATTTTCCATGGCAACCAGAGACTTTTATAGCAAAAACTGACTTTTTATTTTCCATGGCAACCAGAGACTTTTATAGCAAAAACTGACTTTTCACAGATACTAGTGACTTCACATAAGTCATGAATGTTCAACAGCAACCAGAGACTTGTAACAGCAACCATTGACTTTCCATAGCAACTAGGGACATTTCATAGCAACTATTGACTTTATTTAGCAACTGAATACCTTCTTTGCAATCATATTAATCAATGTAATGGACCCCTCCTGCTTTCTATTAAGAACTGTTTATTCTTGATCAAAGGAATGTTGATATCAAAACCCTTATACTACACTGCTTACAATATAGAGTCTTAAAAGACTGATAAATATATGTATGAAGTCTATGCTTGATGAGGTTTACAAACAATATCAACATGGGGAGTCTTGCATACAGTATTGCCTATTTCTATACTGCTGAAAGTGCTTGTGTTATAGCTATTTATACATACCTGACCCAGATGAGAGCATGGTACCACCATATAGATCTAACGCCAGATAGGAATACGGTATACCAAACACCAGTATTATAGCACCAATCAGTATCACTAGCTTCAACAAACATGACATTACGTCAACAGCTAACTGACACGATTCCTGAAATAATAATAACAATAAAGACTTCATTTAAAGAGGCAACATGGCTAGGCATGCCCAGTCTTCCCTATGAGTCTCTATGACATCATTGTACTTTCTTTCACTACATCACACTTGTCTATCAAATGATGTTAATCGAAGGATGTAAAATGATTCTTATATTGTGTTGCACTGTATATAATGGGCTGGTGGCCTTATTTTCAATTAAATATGCTGCTGTTGTTGTTGTTGTTGTTATTTGTTCTTCAAGTAATTTTATCATGATTTATTTTATGCTTTTCAGTGGATTACTGATTTCAGTGGATTACTGATTTATCCGTGAAAATTATATTTGGTAATTTCACAGTGAAAATTATCAAAATATAATTTCACTCTTTTCAATGACGAAACTACTTTTTTAAGATTTTCCCCATGTGGTACCTCAATTTTATTTTTCCGGACAATTCTGACAATGTCAAGCTGTTTAAAGAAAAAGCAAAGTTGAAATTTATAAATAACTTAAATGTCAAAAGTTATAAAAAGAAGAAAACTTACTTCTATTCATTCAAATTCCAATCACCAAATTTCATGAATTTCGTCTCTAAATTTGTTTCATTTTTACAGTCTGAAAAATACATTCCTTCCCCATGCAAAACTGCTCTTGATGACATTTGGGCATATTAAAGTGTCCTACGAGCAATAACTGCTGTATGCTTTATGAAAAATTGAAAAGCATTGACAGCCATCACTCGAAGAATAAGTAAAACAACCCAGCATTCTTGAGCAAGCTTCCAAGTTTTCCATTTTCCTAGCTCCTTTTCTGAATGTTTTCACATCTGTCAACACTTATTTGTTGTCTGTTACAATCCTCAAAATAAGTTTTCTTTCTTTTAAAAAGGTGTATGACTAACAAATCCAAATTATATCCCTCTGAATCTTTCCTCCCATGAAATGCACAACTTTAAAAAATGGCTGCCGCTTACAATTTACAAAGCCAGGTCTAATATAAATTCGCAGTAAGAAACAGAAATATGGATGGATGGTTGGACTTTTCCTTCTACAAGAATTGTTTGTTTTTATTATTAAAACAAGCGATCATTCATATTTTTGAATAAAACAAGCATTTGATAGTATTGCGGGCAATACAGTAGTCCCCTACCGGTCCCTCAAAAAGTTCTTTAATTGTCATACACTCCTGTGTATTGCCATTTATAATGAATTTGAGGATGAAGTCTGTATTTGAAAATATCAACCACAAAACATAATAAAATAAGTTTGTCTATATCACAGTAATGTGTTAAGTTTCCATGCTTAGTAAGGAAATTATGTTTATACAACCTTGTCATATTATTACGATGTGGGATTTTAAATTAAATCCTATAAGGAATGAAGAAGTTGGAGTGAAAATACCAGTTTCTCGAAAAAAATCTAAGTTCAAGGGGGACATAATTCTGGAAATAGTCTTGCTAGAGTATTTAACCTTCTCAAAAATGTCGAGTGATAATAAGAAACATATATATGAAGTTTGAAGTAGATACATTAGGAAATAAAGAAGTTATTTAAAAAAGACAACATTTTTTCCCCTAAAAAATCTAAGTTCAAGGGAGGTAATACTGATATTTTTGTGCTAGAGTTATAAACCTTGTCACATATGATGTGGTTGATGACCAGAAACTTGTATTTAAAGTTTGAAGTAAACACCTTAAGAAATAAAGAACATATAGTGAAAAAAGCTGAAAAATTTAAATCAGAAATCTTGAAATTCAGGCTATTTGTTGCCATAGCAACCAGAATTTTCAACATAGGAAGAAAAGAAAAAGATGTGCATAATCTCCAGACTGCCATCTACCCATATTTCAAGTTTCATAAAAATATTTTCAGTACTTTTTGAGTTATCACTGGATCCAGTTTATGTGTTAAATTTGCCATATTTTCAGACTATTTGTTGCCATAGCAACCAGAATTTTCAACATAGAAAGAAAAAAAAAAGACGTGCATAATCTCCATACTGCCATCTATCCATATATCAAGTTTCATAAAAATATTTTCAGTACTTTTTGCGTTATCGCGGGATCCAGTTTTGTGGACGGACGGACTGACGGACTGACAGACTGACAGACAGACAGACAGACAGACGGACAGACAGACAGACGGACAGACGGACGGAGGGTAAACCTAAAGTCCCCTCCGGTTAAACCGGTAGGGGACTAATAAATAAATATCACCGTCATTTAACGTTGATTGGCGGCTCAAGACTTCTTGTGAAAATACTGTTTTTAAAGCCCACTCGATGAAATAAAATTTCATCTTACACACAAACAAACAAATATCCTCTATATATTTCTTTTTATCATATACCCGTGCTGTTTTTGTGATTCCGTAAATATAGTATTGCAAGGTTTGATGTGACGTCATTTGCATTATATAAAAATAGCTTTAAGATGTGCAAAATGTTAGCGTTATACTATAGGCGGGTCAATGAAAAATGGTTTGTTTTCACTTCAAACGGTCTATACTTTTGGTATATGATAGATAGAATATTATATTCGTGTAAGTTCCTTATTGAACTCGTTGAATAAAATAATATTATGCTCGCCAGAGACTCGCATAATATTATTTTATTTAACTCGTTCAATAAATTTGGTATTGAACTTACACTCATTTAATATATTACTCTATTTATTACCAGTGTAAGGTATAAAAGGCATGTGACATAATTACATGTATTTTGATTTTTGTGGATGACTTCAGGCTTCATAAAATGCTTTATGATTTAAATCCTTTATGATAGAAAAGACTCTTACATTCCATGTCAAAACATGCTATAGTAGCCTTACAATATAGTCAGACTGGAGCCCAAATCTGCTGAATATTTACAAGACTTTAGCATCAACTGGACAGTATCAACCATTGAGGTACATAATAAATCAAAATAAATCTGCTGTACATTAATAAATCACCTGTTTTTGTTTATTGACTGGTTCCCCTCTTACTAAGAGCTGTGAGAAAAACAGGTAACCACTTTCTTCTATTGGTTGGAATATAAAACGTGCAGCCATGGATCCAAGATTGTTTACTATATCATATATACCTACAACATAAACCATCAGAATTTTTATTAGAAATTAATGCAACTATAATTTTGTAATCAAATTCTGATCTATAGGGGTCAAGAATAACAAAAATTATATAATTAATTACGGTTAAACAAATATTCCAATTTTCCCTAAGCTAAAAATGAAAACAACCCAGCCAATATTTTGTTTGGTCAAAATATTTAGCAGTATATGGAACATATTCTTCATCCACAAACATAACATTAATTAAAGTAGAACAAACAATGAAGTCAATGTTCTGCAATAGTATAGGAATAACACGTTAAATTTACACTAAAGCACAGAAAAGAGATAATTTGAACAGCTTCCGTATGACACTGAACATGTCTTTAGCAATTTACTTGTTTTACCCAAAAAGTAGTATAAGTCAACATAGGCAAAGAGCCACTGACGTTCCATAAGCTAGCTGGATAGCTTCCTCACATGAAAACATCTTAAGTCTGTGTCGGGATTCTAACCCACAGCAGTGACAGACAAGTGGTTTAACCACTTAGCCTAACACCCCTATGGTTATCACTCTTTGATATTCAGTCATAGATATTTTGAAATTTTCCCTTAAAATGGTTTTTACCAGATTGAAAGATGGACAAGTCCATTTAAGATTTTTAGAATGGTAACTTGGTAAGGTAGAAGCAAATTAAAGGTTGTTAAATTTCAGTATATTAGTATACATTGATTCAATTATAACACCTTTATTATATGGTAGATACCTACATATTTTGCACAACATATATACATCTTTGTATTGTCAATTGTGTTAAAATAATATCTTAATATTAAAAAGCATACCTTGGTCTGCAAAGCTTAAAACTCCAAATATGGTCATAACATATTTTCCACCTGAAATAAAAAAAATCAGTGTGAACCAATACAGTACTGTCATCATCTACTGCAATAGCTTACGTTGTTTTAGTCTTCTTTCTTATCATTGCAAGATATCAGTTCTGAGTCAACGACATATAACATGAAGCAGAAACTATAAAATTTTAAAGTTAAATTTTAAATCATCATAAATTATATTCTAATGATGTAGGGAATTCCATGATACGCTATTTAATAGATTACTGCAACCAATATGACCATTCCACTTTTTCTAAACTGAACATTTTAAAGCCAAGCACCAGTCATGCACACCTTTATGCATCCATGGAGTCTGGAGAACAGTATGGGAAATTAAAGATCCTGTAACACATTTTTTAATGGTTTTATTTCATAAATATAATGCTCAAATTAAGTCATTTCAATACTGTAAGTTCCAATTAGCAAGATTTATAAAGATATTACCGAATTTAACATTTCATGTAAATAAAGGGAGTCAAATTTTCCAATAAGAAATGAATGCATATAATTTATTGATTAAATATAATGTGCACAAATATTTGCAGTACACATTTTACATATTCCTTGATGTTTGAAAATTGTTTTATTCGCATAATTATATACATATATAATTTTTTGCAAGTGTGGTATACACACAGTAACAATATCAATCACAAAACATACAGGATCTTTAAAGGTGCTTTTGTCTTCTAGATGTCCCTGTATTACCAGACTAACAGTTGGGTGAATTAGCAGAGATTTTATCACCTGACTGTCCTCTACAGGGCAGAAATTTTACAAGAACTTTGATGGCAACAAAAATTACTAGGGTGGGTGCTGGGGGTGGGTGGTTGCAGGGTTTATCTGTCAGAAAGGTCAAGTTAGACATTATTGAATCATAATCTGCATATATTAGTTTCTGTACCAAACTGTTTAATGTTACCAACCTTTATTAATGAGTTGCTAATGAGTGCTTGGGGTCAACATATTGTATGATACTCAATAAAAGAAAATAAACATTAAAAATAATACCTTCAGTAAGAATCTGCTTAAGGAAACTTTGTTTGAATATACTTAATGTCAGCCATGCTTGATGAGGGTCTATAAATGACTGAAATACATAATATATTAGTTATAAAATACACAGTATGATAAAAATTTCTTTCAAAAGATAACCTTAAAGATATACTATGTTCAAATTTCACAATAGAAAATATTGATAATTGCTACACACTCTTTGTAAATATTTAAGAAACATGTTTTGACTGCATACAAAGTAGATACAAATCCTACACAATATAGTTGGTGTCAATATAAATTTATAGTGTCATTAAAAAAATGGCAGTTAGGGAATGTAGCTTCCCATACATAGTGTAATTATTCTTGTATTCAAATCAAACATACTCAGTAAGAATTTAACAGATTTCAATAAATTTCTGTGATTCAAGTATTTTACTCAAGGTCGAGCATAATACATCTTTAAAGCAGAGAAAGGAGGTTTAAGCTTATCATATTCTGCCAATATGCAGAATGAAAGTCTATTTTAGAAAAATCTTTTAAACCTGATAAGACATCAATAGTGTCATCAAAGCGTATGTATGCTTTTTTACGTGTTCGGTTGTTCAAATTACGCCAATAATCACAAATTCAAAGAATATATGTTTAGCTTTCGTACAAGGACAATATTTGAGAAGAAAAAACAAATTAGACTCTCATATAATATTTTCATCCATCATTCTCTGATGAACTCCATCATATAATGCTGCAGAAAATCTGCGATTCGGTTCTTTGAAAGGTGTTTCATCTTTCAATTCAAAATGATGTTTAAAAAACCTTTGGAGAATTCACGGGCGTGACTTCAGTTGTCTGCTGGGTTACTTATCGGCAATGCGATTATGCTAGATTTTTGAAGCTGTGCTGATTGAATGTTTCCTTTTCATGTTTGTCTTTGTTATCATATTCAATGACGTTAATCTCTTCCGCCTTTTATGAATGATTTGGTAGGAATGAAATTATAATACTATACTATAAGAAAAAATGTGCAAAAATAATTTTTTGTAATTCCCTTCAAAAATATGATTTATATGGCTTTTGCCAAAGACCGGACTATCTAGCTCTCGGTTAACAGAAACTCGACAGACCCTCGTTGCTAGATATTCCGGTCTGCACAAGAAGCCCAAGTAATATGCTTATAATACTTACTTAATTAATGTCACAATATAGTCATTGACACTGATTTTCTGCTCACAGGTTCAGTTATTACTAGTTAGTTATTATGAATGCTGGAAATTTTAAAAAGAAGATCAACAAAGAACGCATCCCCAACACAGGACCACTGGTAATATACCAAACAGGACAGGGCAAAAAGGGTTAAAAACCGACGGGATGTCATTATAGATTCATCATAATAGAAGACTGGAACCTTCACCACGCTTATTGACAACGATACTATGCTTGATGAAAGTTCGAACTTCGAAGCCTGTCAGAACCTGATGTCTATATTGTATTTTTTTTGCTGCATGAAAATGCAATGTAGTGATTTTTATATTAAATTTATAATGTATTTCAACATACTCGAACTCTATACTAGCTTTGAAATTTCAATGTTGCTCTGTTACGCTGCTTCAAAAAACAAAATACTCTATGTGACAAGACGGTATGAATCAAATATATATTCAGCCACATTGCAATTTAAAAGTATGCACAATTCGAAATTCGAGAGTTCACGTCTCATTTTTGCACGCTCGTAGATTTTAAGAGGACGTAATTTAGCTCTTACCTTAACCATGTGCTTTTGCTTTTTGTCCTTTTGCATAAGCAACATATTTATCAGTATTATTTTACTTTAACGACATCAAATTCATCTAAACTGGTTATTTTACCGTATGACATGTTCTTCCAACAGTTTTATTTGATTGGACAAAATACATCACCTTTTAAAAATCATAACGTCTCTTCTACCAGTGACTGTTAGCCTCGTTATTTTTTCTCTCCGTTGGTTTTGAGCTTAATGTTTCAATTTTTTCAAGACAAAAATATGGCGGGTGGCCCCATAGGCCTTTTTGAGCTATTTTGTCGTCCATTTTATGCATCATGTGGTCTTAAATTATCCGTTTTGATAGGTTCAGGACAGGACAGACGGTATACGACCAGGAACAAAATACACGGACTTTAATTAAAGCCTAGCTTATTAGACTGCGGACTTTAATTAAAGCCTAGCTTATTAGACTGCGATAAGAAGTGTTTGTTTTTGTTTGGTTTTGTTTTACGGTGCATAAACACAATTGACGTCATACGGCACCGAAAAAGGAAAGATAATTTGGGCTAGCCTCGAAATCTGAGTACATATATATATATACATGTACGCGATATTCTATGAAACACAGAAACGTTCGTTCAAAATGTTATATTTTTCGCCTTGATTTTTAAGGTAAGTCTTGAACGTATTGATGGACAGCTGTGGTATATGCAAGCTCCGACCATCTCTGCTAGCAACGGTTTAAGCAGAGCATGAAAATGGTTTTAACTTTAAAAATTTGGAAGTCACAACAAACACTGTAAAACACCATACATGGACACATGACAAGAACCCCTGACAGATTCCTCACAAAAGAATGCTTTTCTATGATTCAATTTTTACATGTTTGTAATAATTAAAAATTACTTATCGCATATTAATGCCGCTTTTGAAACAAAACGATATAAACAGCCATGCATATTGACAGGTGCATTTGTGAAATTAAGCGCAGTAAGACTTAATAATTTCTAGAAAGGATAGTATGCATTTGTTTGTGTGTGATATTTTTTGTCTTTTTTCATAATTTGAAGGGATCACAATTAAACCAAGGCTTAACTTTAGATTATATGAAATCTATTGACAAATAATTCTCATTTATCTAAGGTTATTCAAATTTATCTGCTGAAGAAAGCAAAATATCCAAAGGCAGAAATCAAAGAGATTCCAGACACAGCAAGGACCAGGGTATTCTTTCCAAATGTGAACTGATCAGCGTTGTTACTGAGCTTCTTTGTTATGTCGTCATCCATTTGCACTGTGGAATCTTTCTCGCAAATGATGTCATTTCCTGAAATATATGTGACATAGTAAACACATACACGTTGAACGTAATATAATGTATGTTCGGTATCATATACAAAATATAAATTTACTTAAAAGGTAAAGTAACAAATATTTTGCATAGAAAGGTACAGAGAAATAAAGTACCAAAGTCAATATCATATAAGGTATACGTTTACTACACGAAATTTGGCTCCACCATCAAGGGAGCTTATTTTAAAGTAAAACGAAATAAAGAATAGAACAATTTGGCTTTAAAAATAAATACATGTATAAGTACTCTAATATCATTGTTCTCTGTTGCAATTGGAGCGTTGCTGCTGCTCTTTGTAGCACATGTAACGTCGTCCTTGTCCTTCGTAGCACATTGATGCTTGTTCTTGTTGTTTTCTTTTTCGCTTGAAATTTAATCATTGATCTCCACACTAGTTAGGACTTTGTTGTCCTCTGCAGCACGTATGGCGTTGTTATTTTCTGTTAATCCTGGAGGTCTTGGGCACTATGAACGGAATTTGTTATATTAACAAGGTTATCATTGCTTATGTACTTTGTAGCACCTGGAGATTTGTTGGCCTTCTGTGCAGCACAAGGAGTGTGAATGTTGCTTTTTGTTGCATGTGGTGGGATATCCGGGCTGACATCTGCTCCAGTATTGATAATATCTGAAAAGTTTAAGGTATTTTATAGGTTCCGATTTAAAAGTCAAACTGATAACAATTACTTATGAAAATGAAAATATCAACACATGCGCTTTAAAAATTTAATTCGACATTATTTTAGTGCTTGATAGAGTAGATTGAAGTTCCTTTTAGAAATTAACACATTTATGTCGTGTCTATTATTCCTATACTCTTTCCAAATAAAAATTCTTTATATCTCTACACATGAATCTTGTTTGAGTGAACTAAATATACACCAAATAAATGACGGATGAAAACTGTCCGCCAACTTGTCAAATAATTCGAAATCATATTAGTTTCGCTAATTCTTAGTACATGTCTTAAAAATGCAAAGATCTTTATGTGGTTAAATCTTCACTCGGGTGCTTTTAAAAAATTAGATCGTCCTATATCAACAATACACATCATATTTAAAACAAATCAGTATGCAATCCTTAATAACCCGCTCTTTTATGACTGGAATGCCTCTGTAGTTGTTAATATATGAAGAAGAAAAATAAAGGCA
Organism: Ruditapes philippinarum; assembly: GCF_026571515.1. Classification (NCBI taxonomy): domain Eukaryota; kingdom Metazoa; phylum Mollusca; class Bivalvia; order Venerida; family Veneridae; genus Ruditapes; species Ruditapes philippinarum. The sequence goes on along the minus strand of NW_026858724.1, from coordinate 33,077 downwards.
ACATACCGTCTACTTTGACTGTGGCGGGTACCATTCTTTTGCAATGTATCAGCCCAATGTTTCGTGGCGGCAAGTATTTTTCAGGGTTTTTGATTTTTGGTACAACAAAGACTTCTTTATCTGCACGTGGAATATTGAGACTTGGCACGTGAAATGTTTCCTTCCTGCCTAGAGACGGCGCTGGGCGATTGTTTTCAGGGTATACTAAAATAAATATAACATGTACAAACCATTTGCAAAAAAAACAATTTGACTGTGTGAAATTAAGTAAACATAATGTCTTAATGCATTTTTGAGATAGTTAATAAACAAATAAATTGTGTCCATAAAGGACGTTTGTAGTAATAAAGAACATTTTATGTGTGAATGTTATATTCTCCATTCAGTGGTAAGCAAGCGACAATATCGTTCTGCTTTTAGGGCTTTAGTTGGCGTCACCTAATCCTAATAAATAGATAATTTTAGCCTTTACCACTCCATATATATTAATGGACTTGCCCATCTTTTAACTTGGACAAAACTATTCATGATTATTTTGGAAATGTCAAAATACGATGTACTGACTGAATCAATCGGAACATCTCGGCTATTATCAATAATAGAATATCCGAAGACTGACGGAAAGGGCCGAAAAATGCAATTGCTGACTGAATAGCGACGGTGCATACCATAATAATTAGACGGCACGCATGTACCTGCTAATTTTTGTAAACACTGATCGCAAGGGTATAATCAGTTGCCGCCAGCAGGGTAAAGGCTAAATACTATTCATTTTTAATAGAACTAACTTAAACAGTTGAATTTATCTTTTGTCATTCCTTTCTTTAAGTAAATTGAAATTATTGTTTTTTATTTGCAGTGATCACTTTTGGAGTGAACTATACATTTGATATTGAAAAAAGGCTAGATATTACTTTATATGAAATTTGATAAAACTAAGTAGTATGTTTATTTCGGTCATCGAAAGACAGGTAAAGCTGTACCTTCTTTTCCAGCAAATGCTGTTTTGTTGTATGTATGTTCCACCATTATTGGATGCTGACCAATATATATCTTATGAGACGTTGTCGAATCCATATTAACCACCTTTCCTGTACATGATCGTACTACTAAAAACTTGTAATTCACAAAACTGTCTTTCGGAAGCCTTAAATATAAAACATGGCAATTAGAATTATTCTTAGCCAAATATCAAATAAAGATGTTTTGTCTAAGCAATCAAGAGTCTTGAGCCGAATATCAAATAAAGATTCTTTGTCTAAGCAACCCAGGGAACCACGATTCTAAAGAGCTAATCGCTAGTTTTATTACAATGAGGTATTATTGAACAATCTTTCAATAATTCTGATATTTAGAAATTTTTAGAAAACATTTGGTATCAACAAAAATCTTGAATGACTATCCTGATGTGTTGTAAAGGAAAAATACTGTTATTTGGAATGAAACGAAGAGCTGTTGTGCGATTTGTGACGGTTAGAAAATAAATAACTTTTTTTTTTGCTTTTAGACATATTTGTTATAAAACCTACCACAAGTCTTTCCCCCAAACGTTACGCCCGATAGGCTTGCATCTTGGCGCAATTTCGGGGTTATCATTGCCAAGTTGAATGCCCGGACCGACCACGGCTACGAAGTAGTCATTTGCCCCACCCGGATAACATTTCAGAGACTTGAACATCCGCAGTTGTACTTTTACTTTATCATTTCTTGTTGATGTCATCTGTGAATAATCAACATACAAAGTCAATATGTGCTGACTACCATATCTTGTTTTCATTGACTATAAATTTTCCTAAATCATTCTACTGAAATAAATAGTTGTAGGTATGAAAGGTGTATGGTAACATTTACAAAGCAAATAAACTTAAATAATTTAAGCAATCCGGCTGACAGGACTAGATAGTCTGTGGTCTGGATTGGAACTGACTGATATTTCACGACCGTTAGAAATTTAGAAATGTTCAGTCCAGGTAATTCCATTCAAATAAAACAAATATCAATATATAAAATGCACAAACTGAGTCCAATTTCTCCGGTAAAATTATAGTATTTACCCGTATTTTGGTTTTAAACATGTATATTTTCATTTCAATTAATATCTAACGTCATTGGTTAACAATATTTTTATATGATGTTTTTTTTGTTATTTTAGCCAAGAGCTGCAAATAATGTAAATTCTTGTAATTTTAAATATTGTTTCATACGTAACACATATATATTTACAAAATATTACATTATTTTTACCTTTAAGCTTGAAAGTCTTCTAAAACATTTGAATATGTTGACTGAAAGAAAAATAGTGTGTATAACTCTCGCTTTGTTAGCTTTGAATGAACATTAATCATATGGAAACAACGTAACGTTAATGACGCAGCGACGTAAATGTTTATGACGTCACCAATTTACATCGGATCTTACTCGAGTCGTCATTTTACATAAACCTGCCGGATTTTTACACGAGTCAAGGGACATGATATAGGGAAGCGAATGTCATTCTTAAAAGTTAACTGTAAGTTTTTTTGAAATGATAACGAATTTTTAGCACGTAATATAAGGCCTTAAAACTGATGAAAACTCCGTTAAATCTCCGTTAAACGAACCATTTTTTATATATGAAATATGTGTAATATTGGTTATATTTTAACATTAAAAACAAACGATATCATATGATAATATTTTTCTTTCGTAAAAAATGAGACCTTTTTGCATTAGTACATGTACAAAAAATATGGAAATTTTCATTTACAGCTACAGCACACAGTAACAGTCGAAAGAGTGGCATTTCGCAACAGATGACTAAACTTGGAACAAATGAATGACAATGTTGGTTGGCGATGTATACAAACCGGTGAAATGGTAATAAAATGTTATCTGGTGGTTTTGCTTAGCCTAGGGTGACCGTTAAGGAAGCGGATAAGTTGCACATGTCGTGTGGTTGGTAAGCGTCAAACAAAGTTGTTTCCTCAACTCGTCATTTCGTCAACTGAATTTAAAATGTTAACTTTTTGGATCATTATTGTATTTTGAATTAATTTATTTTGAATGCGTAAATTCCGAACAAATATATTGTAGTTTGAACTGAACAATCGCAATGAAGGGTGTATAGTTTGTGAAATCATTTATATGAAAGTCTAGTGTTACTACACATTAACTGTTATGTTGACAAACCATCATTACACTCAATATACAAAGTCAGTTTGATGAACCCTTTCACTGCCATAGGGACGGCTTATGTCGTCCTTGTTATTTGTTATTTTCGGCGTATTTGCCATATGGACGGCTTTAGCCGTTTCTATTATAATAATAAATTTATAATAATAAATTAATAATAATAATAAAAATAATAATAAATATAAAGAAAGTTATACCATCGACAATAATTATTATTATACTCACAGATTTGGAAACATATATAATTATTATAATACTAATAACAAATTCATTCACATGCAATCAGTATATGGGTAACCATAACAGTGGCCAAGCAGTTAAGATGGGGATAGAGTAGCCTAGGGGTAGAATATCGGACTAATGCGTCGTGGATTCGAATCCAAATAACGATGCAGTTAACTGGCGGAAATTAAAGCGCACATCTAGGTCCCAAACATGGGTTTAACATTTATGGAAAAACAAAGGTGTCTACCCCGCAACCCGAGGTTCGTGGGTTGGAACCCCAACTTTGTCACGATAATATTTTCTCAAATGATACCAGTCCTGGTTAGTTCAAGGAAACAGCGGTTTGAATAAACTTCTATCTTTCGTCACAATCGAGCTAAAATAAGCATGTTTAAACTAATACACGCACCCCTCGTCTAAATAATAGATTAATAGAAATCTAGGGGGGAGGGTATCTTTGCAGGGTTAATGGAAGATGTGACAATCATGTTGAATTGTTTTATGTAAGGAAATACTCTGTGGTTCTTTTTGTGTGTCCCGGAAGAGTCCGTCAATAATGTCACTTTATGGTCCTTAACAGTATTTGATGTGACTTTTTACCATCGATACATAACATATGTAATATAATAAAATTTATATTCAATATGCGGTTCTAATTTTGCTATTTTTCAGTGTACATGTATATATCGATATTCGATAACATTTTAAATCATATTCTGTTTAAGAAAATTTTTACTCAGGCAGACACTCTCAAATATGTCGAAAATGTAACATTTTGACTGACCGTTCCTGTTTCTGCAGTTATTCTAAACAATCCTGCATATTCCTTAAACTACATGGCTATCGCAAAGGTAAACGCTTTTCTTTGATTTCATCAGAGGTTTTATTACTTTATTGCATTTTAAAATAGTACTTACAATAAAATACCATTAATATTTTTCGGGCCGTATACCGCCAAATGTTTGGGACAGTCAAAATATATCTATTGATTGAATATAACGACGACAGGAAGGAGAAGAAAAATAAATTATAAGAAGAAGAGATGTATCATTTAATCCTTATTTAATTTGCATATAATATTAATAATAAATAAACAATTTAATTTAAAACAAATATAGGTACGCGGCACACGTAACTATTTAATTACAATTATAACATTTAAATCTGTATTTGCTTATTTATATAACTTTATATAAACATTAGGCAATACAACAATAGCTTTACACCAAACACCAAAATATGACTTAATTAAAATACCTGCATACTCTCAATAATTGAATGTGAAATTTAAAATAATCTTTAAACGTGCATGTGCTTACAGAAAATGTATAATAAATCTTGCAAAAGTAATACAAGAGTCCAGAAAAAGTGCTTTAATTTGCAGATAAAGCGAAAAAGTAGATTTAAAGTAAAACATATATACCTAGTTACATGGCACTGGATCAAAATTTATATAAATCTTAAAGCTGCACGCCTCCAGATGAGCAAAAATATTTTGATATAATCAAACCTGGGAAAAATGTAAAAATTAAAAATTCTATTAAAAATTTACATGTTATGTGCGACTAATGACTGTTTTTTCAGTATGTATAACTATATTTCTACTGTGTTACTAATGCAGCAACGGCTATTTTTGCATATTTTGACCTCTTTATAGTAATTTACCTAGGTTGTAAGTGCCATAGATAATGTGTAAATTGCATTCTTTTGGTAACTTTACAATAGTATACTGTTAAATACATTTTCAGATTTTCAAGAAAATTAACATGAATCTGGAGGTGTGCTACTTTAAGAATTTCTTAACAGTTTCATATTTTTTGATTTCACAAAAAATACAAAATTTAGTAAAAAACAATTTCACAGAGTACCTTGAATATGTCTTCTAATAATAATCAGTATTACAAGTCTTTATATATATATATATATATATATATATATATATATATATATATATATATATATATATATATATATATATATATATATATATATATATATATATATATATATGTATAATACATTGTACTGTGAATTCACTTAAATAAACTGCCTGTGAATAGTGTGTAGAGTTTAAAACATAACATATCTGTGTGTATTCAAAATATGTTTATTTTACATTTAAATATGTTTATTTTACATTTAATATTGATTTATATATATCTTTAAATACAAAGAAACAATTTTCATCAATAATTAACATTGCTTTCAAGTTTGTATAATATAAAAAGTCTGGTCCTTTTTAACAAATTAATGTGTTGATAAATTCTTCCTTATTTTATTTACAATTTCATGTATCAAATTTCAAAGGAGACTGCAATATAAAGCTTGAATGAATTAGTAACGATTTGCCACAATAACGATCCGCAACTAAACGATTCGCCTCATTTAAATAACAATTTGGCCACAATATGATTAGAACAATAATTTTCTAAGTGAGACTTGTCTTAGTTCATTTAACTCAAAGTTAAAAGGAATTGTTTGAATCATGGCTACATGAAGTTATATAGAAATAATTTATAAAACAATGTAAAATTCACTAATTGATCCCTAATTATATTTCTGTCAATGTTTATCATCAATGTTTATGTCTGTTCCTGTACTGGTCATTTACAAAGGTGACAACATGAGTTTCTTTCCAGTAGATCACAGCAAGGGTCGAACATAATGCTAGCCCTCCTATACATATATGTAGTAATCTGTAAACTGCTCCTTTATCACAGCAAAAATAACTCTGTAACAGATAAATAATATTTATGATCATTATGACATATGACATAATTAATATTTGCATGATGTAACATTATTGGTTATTCAACATTTAACTGTACAATAAAGGAATATATTGGAAGAGTACACAGCTGGGGAAATCTTATTCGACAAGCTGCCAAGTGCGTCTAATATTTTCTAAAGCTGTGTACGAGTCCAAATATATCCCATATTGCATTTGTTTAATTTTTTTTTTACCTGTTTATTCTATATCAAAATCATATCAAGGAAATGTGACTTAAGACTGTTTGACGACCTGATAGTTTTTCTCGTTAACAACATTTATCACAATGCCGATTATGTGACTCCCTAAAAAACAGTATTGCACAACCAAGCATATATTTTGACCTGACGTCATTTGCATCATACAAACATAGTGTAAAGAGGCGGCAAATGTTAGCATTACACTATAGGTGTGTCAATGAAAAATGATTCTTTTGCACATTAAACAGGTTTTATTTTGGGTATGTAATAATAAGAATATTAAATATGTGTTGGTTCAATACTAAATTTATTTACTTAGGGTAGAACCGTCAACCTTCTGTAAGTCAACTTCAGATTTTATTTGCTCTTGCGACTAAATTTTAATCAAAAGCAAAGTACATTTAAATGATTTAAAAAGTTGACTTTCATTTGTCTGTAGCATACTTCAAGCCAAAACCGCCAATACAAAAAAGAGAAATACCACTATAATCAGATATGGCTATTCCTGTTTACTAACAACAGTAGACTTACCTCAGACATGCATGTTAGACACAGTGACAGTAAAAGACTAGCAATCACATAGGGAGATGGACATACATTACTTAATGGTTTATATTCACTATTCTTGTAATACTCTCCAATATAATAGATACTGAAACAAAACAAAATATAAAAGACTTAAGTTTGGCTAACCAAACAATATTAACCCAAATATCAGTAAGCAATATATTTCAAATATTTAAAAACTATCATAAATATTCTAACAAATTGCCTTACACATTGACTTCATTAGAATTTCTTTTAGTCAAGTGCCAGTCAGTCTTAGTAATTCTTTTCAGATAAGAATGTTAGAAAATCAAAATAGGTCTAAGTACAAAATACAGACCCTGACTTATAGGTGATCAGTCTTAAATGTGAGTAAATGCAGAATATAATTTAGCCCTTAACCCACAGGACAGAAAGCCAGTAGCATTTGCTACCAGAATAGAGTCAGGCCAGCCTGTAAATCAGTGCAGTTTGTCCAGGTCCTATACTCTAAATATAAAATGAACTGTTCCAAAATCAAAGCTGGGCAAAACCATTACACAAATTCAGCTTACTCAGGTTTAACTAAGATAAAAGACAAAAACATATTATTTACCTGTGTAAAATTCTAGCAATCATATTAAGGCAGTTAGCTAAAATAAAACCAACACTTCCCAGGTATGATGTGAGGACGAGGGAGGAGATTAAAAACAACACTGAAAATGCCACCATCTTTTGATTATATCTGAAATAGTGGGAAATGTTATAATGGAGCTTTATAAATCTGTCATACAAGTCTCTGATGTTATAAACATTTTTGGATAAACTATCACCAAGAAATAATAGTAAATGTTCTTTTAGTTTTTTTTCATTGAAATACACTTAGCCACACCTTGAGTGTCATTTCTTATTGAAATATGTGGCTGAAATCTTCAGTCATACTGATATTACATTTTCAAGCCAAGGGAATTATGAGTAGGTTGTTTTCTTACTTCAAAATAGATGAAATATGGTCTACAAAAAGCATCAAAAGGATAATACTATAAATATTTCATATAATTAGACTGACCTTTGTTTGTTTTGGGTTTTACGTCACATCGACACAGTTTAGGTCATATCGCGACGTTCCAGCTTTTACTGGTGGAGGAAGACCTCAGGTGCCTTTCCGTGCATTATTTCAGGCACGAATGGGCACCTGAGTAGAACCACCGACGTTCCGTAAGCTAGCTGGATAGCTTCCTCACATGAAAAAATCCAAAGTCCCTGTCGGGATTCGAACCCACAGCGGTGAGGGGCAAGTGGTTTGAAGTCAACGACCTTAACCACTCGGCCACGGACGCCCCACTTAGACTGACCTAGTTTCTCTTTTGCTCAGAAGGTTAGGTACATGAAAAGTTGATCAATGTTTGAGTTATTAAAATTCAAAACATTACCTTTCATAGGAAATACTTTCTTAGTTTAAATTTAAAGCATTAAATAAGCAAAAATTGAAATTCAATGTCCTAAACCTCTGACTATAGTAAAGTCTTTTTTAAGTCACACTAACACAGTAAAGGTTACATGACCATTTTCAAACTTTACTGGTGGAGGGAGATATCCTCTATGAATTATTCAACACAAGCAGGCACCTAAGATGAACCACCAATATTTCGTAAGCTAGCTTTCTCACATTAAAGAATCTATAGTTCCTTGCAGGCTTCGCACCTACAGTGGTGAGGGCCAATTGGTTTGAAGTCACATGGCCACAAATGCCCCTCAGAATATTTCAAATTCTATTTAAAAAACCCTGTTAACATACAGTTACTTGTACAGCTGAAAAAAACTCAATAAATAACTAGAACTATCGCTGAATGCGATTCATACCCCCACCAATGTCCTTGACAGAAGACGACTTGGAAAGGTGGTAAAGGGAATAACTTAAGTGGCGCAAATACATAAAAAGAAATTGTCTCTGGTGAAAAAAAAGACTTATAGTACAGGTAAAAGTATAAATATTTATTATCAAATCATGTTCGAAACAGTTACTAATAACCTTTCATTTTCCCAATATTAAACTTTTTATAAGTCAATTTTTGACCTTAAAGTGTGGCCTTGAGTTTCTGCTGGCACAAGGGTAAGATGGATTCTGCACATCGCCCAGTTGGAGTGAACATTTGAGTAAAGTTTGAAGAAAATCCTTCCATTAGTAAAAAATTTATAGAGCGGACACAACATATTGTCAAGTATTAATTATATGTAAATTTAAAGACTTAAAAAGGGGCATAACTTTGTCAAAATGCAATACAGAGTTATGAAACTTGACCTGCATATCGTAATTGTGACACCTCATATATCTTTTAAGTTTCAAGCAAATACCTGTGCAAGTTTCAGAAATATTCAAGTACATGTTAAAATTAAAGAACATTTTCTAAGTCAATTTTTGACATTCAAGTGTGACTTTGACCTTTAGCCTGCACAAAGGTGACATGGATTCTGCACAAATCCTTGTTGAGGTGAACATTTGAGTAAAGTTTGAAGAAAATTCTTCGTTTTGTGTAGAATTTATAGAGCAGAAACAACATATTGCCTTATATTTGATTGTATGTAAATTTGAAGACTCAAAAAAGGGGCATAACTTTGTTAAAATGCAATACAGAGTTATGAAACTTGACCAGCATACCTTAATTTTGACCTTTCATACATATTTTATGTTTCAAGCAAACACCTTTTCTAGATTCAGAAATATTCATATAAATGTTAAAATTTAAGAAAATTTACTAAGTCAATTTTTGACCTTCAAGTGTGACCTTGACCTTAAGCCGGCAAAAGGGTGACATGGGTTCTGCACATTCCCTTGTTGAGGTGAACATTTGAGCCAAGATTGAAGAAAATCTTTCAATTAGTGTAGGACTTACAGAGCGGACACGACATACTGTCTAATATTTGTTTGTTTGATATTTGACCTTCAATTGTGACCTTGACCTTGAGGTGACACATGGGCAACATGGGTTCTGCACATCCCCTTGTTGAGGTGAACATTTGAGCCAAGTTTGAAGAAAATCCTTCAATTAGTGTAGGACTTAATGAGCGGACACAACATATTGTGTAATATTTGATTATTGGTATTTGACCTTCAATTGAGACCTTGACCTTGAGCTGACACATGGGCAACATAGGTTCTGCACATTCCCTTGTTGAGGTGAACATTTGAGCCAAGTTTGAAGAAAATCCTTCAATTATTGTAGGACTTACAGAGCGGACACGACATACTGTCTAATATTTGATTGTGTTTGATATTTGACCTTCAATTGTGACCTTGACCTTGAGCTGACACATCGGCAACATGGGTTCTGCACATCCTCTTGTTGAGGTGAACATTTGAGCCAAGTTTGAAGAAAATCCTTCAATTGGTATAGGAGTTATAGAGCGGACACGAAAATGGAGACGGACGGACGGACGGACGGACCGACCGACGCGACAAAGCGAATCCATTATAGCCCCCCCCCCCCCCACATTTTGTGGTGGGGGTATAATTAGAAATGAAAAAAAGGTTTACTTGATTCAATAACTGCCCATTTATAAATACATACCTATCAACTTGAGATTTACTCATTGTAGCAAACACAAAACATTCTGTTGTCCCATTTACAGCTATTACTAGAACATAGAGGCAGTACCAGCGTAGTAACATCGGACCTTCAAAATAAAATACAGACATTCTAAACATGACTTTCTTATACATGCATAAGAGATGTTGTTTGGTAAGTATCAATGGGTTTATAGCAGATTAAAGGGCCATTAAGCCTGAAATATGCTATAATTTTATTTGAAATTAAAACAAGAGGGCCATGATGGTCCTGAATCGCTTACAAGAAACAACTGTTTTTCAGTGATTATAGAAATAATTTCTTAAATAAACTTGTAGAAAGACAAGTCCAGCTCAACTTCAACTTGCCTCTCTAGTTATAAAGTTTCCTGACACAGATGTAACAGACACCAAGATTGGTGAATTTCATTCCATTAATTTGTGATTAAATTTGCCTATGACTGTCTTTCAGAATTGTGATCTTTCTTTTTTTACTTATCTTAAAATTAGATAATTACATAATTTCAGTATTTAGATATACATGCAGACTGTATGTCAGGATGACACCGTTCAATATTTATTGAAGATAACATAGGTATACTTGTTAAGACGAAAAAAAAGTTAATGTTTCAGGTAGAATTATCTTGATCTCTCATAGAAATAGGAACAATTGTAACTACATACAGGAAAAAACAACAGGTTGTTTTGATGAAATGTATTCAGTGAACAACTCTACATTGATTCTCCACTAAACGTGCAAATTAGAAAATATTCTGTCCCTGGAGTATATTTTGTTGCACTGCAGTTGAAAAATACTTTTTGGGCATTTTATTGCTTCATTACATGGTCATGTATGTAAAGCATTTAAATCAATGACTTAGTCTGTTGAATTTATACGAAAATATTATCACGCAGAGGTGCTGTATAACCCATTATGTAATTTCCCCAGGCTTGGGTCCCATATTACTGTTGGTTTTACATATTTTCACCTGAAACATGTGTTGAAGAAAAAACGTTTAGTATTAAGTTTTAGTTTAAATGTCTAAGTGAGCGATTTTTATTGTTTTCTACAGTGAATTTGAAAAAAAGTTACCAGCTGAAATGCATGTCCCTTATATATTGAACAGATACGTTACCAAACTTCAGGTAAACCTGAGTAAGAGTAATATGAACTTGTATCATATTAATAGTTTGCTAGTGAACTCAAGTTTTATCATATTTCAATATTCAAAAATAATTTTGACTACAATATACATGCTAGAACCACAATTACTTTGCAATGATGAGGCAATTTGGATTATACTTTAAAGTGAAACAGATACGTTACCATGATATCCCACTGAGAAACATTTACTATTACCAGCACTTAAAAGTAGGATCGCATTTATGCATTATTCAAATTTACAAAACTTAATATTTCAATATATTTGGCAAACATGTGTGTATATCTGATATATTTTAGTTTTTTGACCAACAGATACGTTACCAACAGATACGTTACCAATATTTATTGTTTGAATCTTAATTGACGATTTTGCTCAATTTTGAAATGGTTTCATGTAAAAATTTACAGCATAACGTACGTGTAGCCGATAAATGATGTTTTGACCTCGATTTTATTGGAAAACTGAAAATGTGAATCAGGAATTTGAAATTAAAGGATTAGTTGAGTTTTCTAGAAAATAAAATGTTGAAAAACAGGAAAGAAACATATAAAGATTTACTGTTTTATTTCCTGGAATAAATATATGTTGATATATTTTTGGTTTGCAAAATTTGTATTAAAAATAAAATGTAGAGGACTGTATAACTTCTGGTAACGTATCTGTTTATCATAGTAACGTATCTATTTAGAAAGAGATTTGAGTACTGTTTAATATATATATAACTAAATCTTCAACAAAACGTTGGTTTAAATAAGTAATGTATGGTTAGGCAATATATAACAGCACTGTAACTTAATGAAAAAAACAACATATTAAAGTATTTTTAAATGAATGCCCGTTAGTTTCTAAATTTTAGTCAGGGTGGTATCAAGATTTTCTGTCTATGGAAGGGATGGACTAATTGGATATAGCTCAAAATCTTGGAGGTGCAAATATATGGATTGATTATTACTAAGTTGGTTTTCTTTAAGCGGTACAATTTTTTTTTCTGGTATAATTTTGTTAAATGTAGATAAACATATACATGTAGGCTTACTCATATCACCAAGTATGACAAAATCAAGGATCGAGATTGTACCAGTATATAAAGAAAAAGTATATAGAAAAAATAAAGACAATTGAACAGCAGATGAACCAAAAAGACAAACGAAATACAGAATGTCAATTCACACTATGAAACACTCACATTAATCTAGCTGTTACATATTCTAATAGATGAGTGTCTTTATTCAAATGTTCTTGTTAAGTTCAATCTGTTTCTTAAAGTCACAATGTTATTTGACTATTTGAAGCTACACATAAAACAATAAAACCTAAAAAAAACTTTAAATGATATTGTGTGTTCTGTTTAATATTAAAAGTACTGGTTCAGACATATTATTTATTGGTCAGTTGTTTAAAAAACTTTATGGATATCTATCTATGTGTTCAAGGTTTTTCATAATTTTGTTCATAGAAGAACTGTGAAACAGATACATTACTATGATTTAATATTTGTTTCCACTTAGTGGAATAAATTTATATTGTTAAGTAAATCCGAGCAACATTGTGTCAGTAAATAAGTTTGGAACATCAGTATTTTTATTGACCTAAAATGCTTTTATAAGTAACTCATGTATTTGGAATAAACAAGTCTGATTAATAAGTAACATTTTCATCAACTTCAGTTCACAAGCTATTCATAGACGTAGATTTTTTTTTAATGCATATTGATGGATAATATTTTGTAATATATACTGGTGCTATATTGTGGAAAGAATGATAATAAATTTCTAAATCGTGTATATTCATGCTAATTATTTCTATCTAGTCTCTGAAAGCAATTGGAAAAATGGTAACGTATCTGTTTTTGCACAAATCTCGAATTCTTGGTAACTTAATTTCAGGAAATATTACAAGATTTTTTGGTGAAATGTTAAAAGAACCAGGATGTGTTCAATGTTATACATGAGTTAAACCAACTAAAAAGGTGTCTGGGTAACTATTCGCAAATGTCAATAATTCACTATTACTTAAAGCCTAATTTGAATGTTTAGTGGAGAATCAATGTCTAACTCTTTTAATAAAACAACTTTACATACAGGGTGGAAAAGTGATATTGTATGAGATAGTGCAAAAGCACTTTGAACAAGTGATAACCCAGTTTGCAAAATGTGATTCTGAATAGAAATAATTGAATCTGATACTAAAATAGCACAAAAAAAAAAAAAATGACAAGTTACTTTAAGACAAGGAAGAAAAAAAACTGCAAAAAGTTGATAAGACTGTTCAGCAGCACCTAAAAGGGGCCAATCAAATCCATATGAGCAAATTTGATAAAAGTCTACCGAAGAATGCTACAGACAAGGTTTGGTGATCATCCATCAATAAGTTCAGTAGCAGAAACTGTTAAAAGTTTTTTTTCTATTTTAGCTCTAGAGGCCCATACAAGGGGCCAATTAAATCAATTTGAACACATTTGATAACAGACTATCTAAGAATGCTAAGACAAAGTCTGGGGACCATCTATCAATTAGTTCATTACAAAAAAAAATGTTTTAAGGTTTTTATTATTTTTAGCTATAGCGGTGCCTACAATGGGCCAATCAAATTGACACGAGCAAAATTGATAAAAGGCTACCTAAGAATGCTACAGACAAAATTTAGTGATCATCCATCCATTAATTCAGTAGAAGTTGATGATTACACCCCAGAAGCATAATTTGAAAACACGGACAGCTTATTCTGAACAATATTTTGTACACTGTCTCCAAAGAAATTCTGTGTAAAATTATTTCAAAATTTAACCAGTGTTTAAGATGCTGTTTAGATGAGCATGTTTATGCCAAATATCTAAGCTCCACATCTTTTGAATTTTCACAAAAAGATTTTTTAAGTTTTTATTTTTATACATATAAGAAAAATTAATGACCCCTGGGGCAGGACCAATTTTAACCCAAGGGCTTTCATTTGAACAGATATCTAGTCATCTACTAGAATATATCTTATGCCAAACATCTAAGCTCTGGCTTTTTTTTGGATTTTTACAAGAAGATTTTTTAAAATTTTACTGTATACATGTTTATATAAGGAAAATCAAAGACCCCCGTGGGACGGGGCCAATTTTGACTCTAGAGCTATTATTTGAACAAACTTGGTAGACATCTAATAGAAAATGTTTCATGCCAAATATCTAAGCTTTAGTCCCTTTGGACTAAATTGTCACAAGAAGAATTTATCTTAAGTTTTTACTATATACATATTATTAAAATCAATGAGCCCCCAGGGGCGGAGCAAATTTTGACCTTAACGTTTTTATTTGAACAAACTTGATAGACATCCATAAGATGTTTTATGCCAAATATCACTACTTTTTTGGAAGATGATTTTTTTAATGATTTTTGGTAAATAATCTTTGGGTTGCCGTGAGTTCTTTATTTACTTTAATTTTTTCAACAAGATTGGTAGAACTTCATGCAAGGAACACACCTGCAATTTAGTTTAAACAAATTTGGCCTAGTGGTTTATGAGGAGAGGTTGTCAAAAGAAATTGTTGACGCACGGACGGACTGATGGACGATGGACTATCAAAATGCTCACATTGAGGACATTGCCCTCAGGCGAGCTAAAAATCACAGTCAACTTTGTCTAGGTAAGAAGCTTCAAAACTGAGAATCTATATTTTGAGTTTTTAGAGTGGTTTAAAGCAAGCGATTATTTTTTATATATAGTTTGAGAGCAGAATTTAGCAGTTACAAATTATGAGCTTTAACAGTATCTTTGAAATCGTGATAAACATGTTATGCAAGTGAGGTCAAATCATCTTAAAGAGATATATACCCATATATCATAAATCATAATTATCTTTCAATGGAAGTTGAAATCCCTAATGGGAGGAGGGGGGGGGGAGTCTACTCGATCTGCTCTAAATGCTTTAAAACAGATTTACAACCTTTTTTATTTATAAATATCATTTATGATGCTTATACATGTATATATCAATTCAAACAATGTGGACATATGTATAAACTTAGGTACATGTAATTGTTTAAAATTTGTGCAACCATGAGAAAGAACAACATAATATTTAATTATCAAATTTATCTTTCCTGAATGATTAATACTTGTTTTAAAGACAAAATTTAAAAACCATGCAACTGTATCAGATAAACATTAACCTGATATATGATATAATAAAACTGTTCAGTTTAAAATGTGTACGATTTTAAAGACAAGGAAGTAAATATCGATATTGAATTCCATGAACGCATAAATCCAATAGTAACAGCAAATATTTATGTTAAACCTTTAGAAAAGTTTGGATCACTACAGTGGATGATTTCAAACCTGTGACACAATATTGAGCATAACTTAAGGTAGGGTGATTTCATTTTTGTTTCTCTATATATTTACATTATGCATATATTGCTCTTTTTGAAGCATTATGGTAAAAATACTGTTGACAAATTTAGGTTTATGAAATTTCAACACATAATTTAATAGGACTTTTTTAACAATGTTTAATACATAAAAACATATAAATAACAGTTTTAAACATCAATGATGATTGCACACAAAAAAATATTTTTAATCCATAATTTTTGGTTGTGTGCTGTCTGTCTGTCTGTATGTATGTATGTCTGTCTGTCTGCACACATCATTTACATTGAACACAACTTGTTTTATGTATAGTTTGATTTTATTAACCTGTCAATTACATACATACTGATTACACGGTCGATGCACACAATTTATTAATCTTCGGTAGATTTCGGTAAGTTTCGTGAGATGTACGCTGTACAATGGAATTTAATTTAATGTGTATATCTGAACTAAGTGTACTGAGCGTTATAGCGCAATAGGGTAAAGTACCAGTTTATAATCTAAGTGCCATACATGAGACCGCGTTGGTCCATGTTTTTTCTCTCTTATTAATACTTTCAACATTATTATTGAAGCTATATATGATTATTTTTTTGGGTTGTTCATTTTGTTTTATTATGTTTTACTTAATTTGGCAAAGTCTATAACTCTTTTTAAATAACATGTTTTAAAACGGATTAAAATCAATAATTGTCATTTCAATGCCTTAAAACACACTACAAATCGGTTCAATTAAAATACATGTGTATACTGCAAAAATAAAGAAAGAATGTCATCAGTAAGGATCGAACCACAGACCTCTTAATTATCAGGCATTCTCTTAACTGACTGTGCTATTGTGAATTAACGTAAATCTTCACATTTAGCTGGCATGACTTTCAAAACATGACTTATATATTCCACATTTAATTCTCGTAAACTACACGGAACAAACCGAAATGGGATCGAATATTTAGACGAGTGCTAAAATGTATTCATAATTGACAGGTCAATAAAATCAGACTTATCATATTGATTTGCCTATAAAATATTGTTTGTTTTTCCCTCCCACTACCTAACCAGGAATTAGAACTTCTGCCTAAAGGTTTAATTGCCAATACGATACCCGTTTTATTAAAATCCATTTTAATGAAAACACACAGGAAATAATTATATGCAATAAAAAAGAATGTTCTGGATAAATAGAGGATATTTGTTTTGTTCAGTGTAAGATCAGAATATATTTCACCGAGTGAGCACCCAAAGTAATGTTTAACGAGTGGCGCAGTCATGAGTGAAATATGAACTTTTGGTGTTCACGAGGTGAAATATATTTCAATCTTACACTAAACTAAACAAATTTTATTTTTATTATATGTAAAGAAACGTTTGGAAAGACATTTTAACCTAATGCTCAATGAAAAGCTCGCCAAATAATAATACAATGTGACGTCATTTACGACGTCACGTTATTAAGTTGGTTTCCAGTACTGTTCACGCTGGTATTTCACTGAAACAACGTTAGGAGTTTAAATTTAAAACAGTGAAATTATCAAAATGACTGATCTATTTCTATAAACCACCGGATAACAAGTAATAAAATTCTATATTTACCTACCCATCCAGGTCACATCAGGAGAAAGAAACTTAATTTTTTGACTGGTCCAGCATAAATTCTAAACCAGGGATTTTCATTTTGACATACAATACAATAACTTTGGCCCAAAAATGAAGTAAAATATAAAGAATGAAACCAAATTATTATAGTGTATAATTATTAAGTGTATAGTCAATTCGGTAAATAGACCATATAAGATGAAATGAAGTTTTTATTTCTTGTTTTTTATTTAATTGTGTAACCATAAATGAACCTTACGTTTGATGCCAAAAGAAATTGAATATTTTTGATAATTTAAAATTATGGAAGTTTCATTTTTGATTTACAATATTCTTAATTCTTTAACTAACAAGATATGTTTGTAAAACATGTATGACCCCTATCAGTAGCCAATTAGTCATGTGCCTATCAGCAGCTAATTAGTCATGTGGTTATGTTATTTAGACTGAATTTTGACTAGTGGCCAAAAATCAAATCAATAGGGATTATCTACTGGTAGGTAATTGTAGGTAATTGTGACTGTAAAGGTTGTGTGCTGCAATTTTATGACAAAGTTAACACAATCTTACCAAATAATCTATGGGTATTTTTTTTTAATCATGTAGGCCTCCTTAATGACAGCCATTTTTTTACATTGCATAAGACTTTGAAATATGTATACCAAAAGCATTTTTAGTTTAAAGAATATAAACCAGGGCAACTTGAGTCACTGAGTTATTGATTGAAAACTGTCTTTACATACAAGGTCAATTTGACTTTAACCTTTGACCCTGATATCAATTGGGGTAATCTTAGGGTCTATGTGACATTGACCTTTAACCTTTTGACCCCAAAATAAACGGGGGTCATCTACTGGCCATGAACAATTTAATCATACCAAGTTTTTGAAGTTTCTAGACCTAAGCATCCTTTAGTTAATGATCGGAAAACCGTTTTTTACCTACTAGGTTCAATGTCACCCCAAATCAATAGGGGTTACATCAACTGTCATGAAAAATAATCATACCACGTCTGAGAAGTTCACAGGCCTAAGCATTCTTCAGTTATTGATCGGAATCAGTTTTTACCTCCAAGGTCAATGTGACCTTGACCTTTGACCCCTTGACCCCAAATCAATAGGGATCATCTACTGGTAATAAACGATCATTATATCAAGTTTGAAGATCCTAGGATCAAAACCTTCGTTATTTACTGATCGGAAACTGTTTTTACCTACAATGTCAATGTGACCTTTGACCTTTGACCCATTGACCCTTAACCCATTACTTCATGAGCATTTTGTGAAAAAATGGCTGTTTTCATTGAAAAGTCTCCCGTTACAAGTTCAAATTGCTATAATACTATAAAAAACTGCTTCAACACTAATCAAACTTGGCACAAATGTTGACTGGACCATTGCCCTTGCAACAACATACTGAGGCTTAAATTTACTGTTACCATGGCAACGAGGGGACATCTCAAAATTGCCAAAAATCACTATTTTGCTTTGATTTTTTTCCATCAAAATTTATTTCAAAGTGCTGCAACTTCTCAATGGATTGAGATAGAGTCAAATGCTTTTCAGCGTTGGTTACACGTTACCGTCATTATGATCAATCTGGGGTCATTTATAGCCACTCTCAAGTCCAAATTTTTCTTGGCGATGAGGGGGACTTCCGCCCCCTTCAAACCCCCCCCAAACAGAAGGGGGACATCCCCTTCTGGCATGACCCCCTGATGTATCTTTTGTTGGGGGGGGGCCGCGCCGAAAAGTGGGTCACTTTTTTTTAACAACATTTCTCAAACAAAAACAAGTGTTAAGGGCCTATATAATGCAGTTTTTTTTTTTTTTTTTTTTTTTTTTTTTTGTTTTGTTTTTTTTTTTTTTTTGTTTTTTTTGTTGTTTTAACCATTTGAGACAGAAGTACAAAAGGCGGGGGGGAGGGGTCGGTTTGATGAAAAAAAAAAATGGCGTTAAAGGGCGTGTATATGAAGTAAAATGGGTTTAAACATCAATTGGGCCATTACTGGTCATTAAATCAATCATTCATACCAAGTTTGAAGTTTCCTGGCCCCAAGAATTTTCTTTATTTTTTTATTCGGAAAGTCCCATTTGGTCTACGACCGATCAAATGGACCGGACAGACAGAATTTGAAGCAAAGCAATTTTGCCGATACCATTAGCCATCATACTTTGAAAGAGGGGCATATAAAGTAGTTAATGTCATTTTGTCTGTCACAAATGGCATACTTACATATTTGTACATATTTCATTTAAGTGTTTTTTTTGATGAGAAATGATAATATTATGTGGATTTTCTTTTCGTAACACAACAAAATTTTGACATTAACAAATTACATTTATATACTTTTAAATGAAAGAACCAATATGGATATCGAGGGCTTAACGCAAAATAAGGGCGTTATCTACATTTTTTTTCCAAAAATGGTTTATTATCATTTTTGACATTATAAAAGTTTGAACAAAGTATATTAATTTCTTTGTATCTACTTTTTTGATAATGCTATAAAGGGCCTATCCTCAAAGTGACTTATGTTTTTTATGCAATAAGGGAGTAACTTGAACTTTCGTCCTTATTGTCAATATATATAAAGCATTTAAGAGTTCAACTTCTTTTCTGCAACATATGACATACCTGTAAAGTAATTTATTAAATAAAATCACAGTGATTGCCATAAAAAGTGCAAAAAGATATCATTGTCTCTTTGTAACAACCATTAAGATCTACTTTAAGTATATAATAGTGTCCATGAAAAAAGACTTGCTAAAATATTGAAGTCAAAAGTGAGTTTCAAATTGCATTTTCTCTTCTAATCAGCTTTAAAAAAATTGCCCGTCATGCAAAACACAAACTGCATCATTTAAACCTATTGGTTTTCTTAACTGATACCATTATCTGCTGCTAAAAACTTTTTATTTTGGTAAACAGAATACCCGGTAACTGAATTATATTATTACTATTTACAGAAGTAGACAGCTGACAGGACAAAAGTTTATAGAAATTTAACTTTAAAGCTTTTTCTGTAGACTGTAAACAAATTAACATCACATATATTATGCATACTTTTTGTCTGTGTTTTAAAGACATTCATGTTGCACATAAAATTCAGCCCATTTGCTTAAGTATTAAAACATTCAAGTTTATCAATTAAATGAAGAATATATTCAATAAAATTTCACATTTTCAGTGTTTCTTTTAATATTTATTTTTTTAATTTTGTAAGAGATGTAATCATTTACGGAGTATACCACATGTCTGTTCGTTTCTGAAGTCATTAATTCTAGTGAAACAAGTAACATGATAACTTTCTATGTCATGAAACAATTTTAAATGAAGGCTTTAGGTGATAACAATAAAATTAAATGGAACAAAGCTCCACTGAGGTACAAAACAGCCTTAAAAATATTGAATTTCTTAAAACAGACAAAAAGATTTGCAAAAAGGTGATAAAATTATACAGCCAGAAATATATTGAAAATCATATTTTCTGTTAATTCTTAGCCCGTTTAGTGAAAAGCGTTGCAATGCTTTTTCAATTTCAGGTCATTTTTCACAATTACAATTATTATTCTGGAAAAACAGACTGAGGGATTGAAACACCCTGTTTTGGTCTAGACCTACATCAAATGGAACATTAATGTCGAAAAAACTAATATCTAGCCCTGTCAAGGCAAAAAAATCTCAGTTGAGTCCCTTTAAAGGCACATATGCCCTAGAAAGGAATAATTTTTTGCTTTCTTTAGAAAGAGTTTTATAATGTATAAATAATAGTTTTAGAGCATGTAAGATACATATATCATGAACAAAACAAAGTGGCAACTGAATGTAAAATAATTTGTCATAAAAGTAGCAAAATGTGAACAAAGCAGTAATTTAAAAATCATTGTACTGTAATAAAATGCCAAAAAGTAAAAAAAAAACAAATAATGGCTTAAGCTGTATCTCAAATGTGTAACTTTTTGGAAACTGTAAAAAGAACACCAAAAAATAAAAGCTTTAGAGAAATAAAAATAAAAGCATTTCTGGTGCGTAATTGGCCTTTAAATAAGACCAAAATGTATTTAACTAATAACTCCAGTATATTGATTGAGGCATGAAACTTTCAAAATCAGGTGTGAGTGTATATATAACACTGCTACTGTGCTTTAATTCTTTTTATACCCCACATCAAACGAAGTTTAGGGAGGTATACAGGAGTCAGTTTGTCGGTCGATTCGGTCAGTCGGTCCACATCATGGTTTCCGGGGCGATGACTAGAGTTTGGAATGAGGTATTGTAATCAAACTTGCCTTATGTGGAGACCTCCGGTTGGTATTGCATTTGGATCCCCAGGATTCAAGGTTAAGGTCACCATTACCAAAAATAGAAAAATGGTTTTCTGACAATAACTAGAGTTTTGAATGAGATATTGTAATCAAACTTGGTTTATAGCAAGCTTATATGAAGACCCTGGTTGGTATTGCATTTGGGCCCCCTGGAGTTCAAGGTCAAAGGTCACCCTTATTAAAAATAGAAAAAAAATGGTTCCTGGACAATAACTAGAGTTAGGAATGAGATATTGTAATCAAATTTGATGTAAAGGAAGCTTATATGAAGACCTGGGTGGTATTGCATTTGGTCCCCTAGGGTCAAGGTCACCGTTACAGTGTTTACTAAAAATAGAAAAAAAAGTTGGTTTCCTGACAATAACTGGAGTTAGGAATGAGATATTTGTAATCAAACTTGGTGTATAACAAGCTTATTTGGAGACCCCATTTAAGATTACAATTAATTGAACACTGTTGATAGCTTGTGTTCAAATTTTCATTCAGACTACTTAATTTTTTCAAAAAGTTACATACATGTAATTGATACTATAATTATAGAAACATCCCTATTGTTATCATTAGTAAAACTTTTACAATTTGGTAATTGGAACCCAATAATCTAATTATGGGTAGGAATAACAATCTAGAAAAGGGGTGATCTGGCAGAAAGTTAACTAGCATATGTCACTTTTCATTTAAGGGTTTAATATTATCTACATTACATACCAGAGAGACTTTTTAGACATTATTTTCATGGTTTACTAAAAAATGTACTAAAAATCTGATTTTAATTATATGTAATCATACAAGCCACTTTATCATTTAGGAGATAATGTACTTAATTTCAAAATTGTTATGATCATAAGGAACAACACAAAAACTATTTTGCTTTATGATAACCATGAATTAAAATGACCTTATGTCTTGCTAACTTCTTTTGAAAAGTAAACTTATTAAAATAAGGCAAGTTGTGTTTGAGTTTTCTATATTTTACTAATGTCCACTGTCAAAAAGTGTCCTGGGTGATAGCATAAGCATGGGAATTGAGACACGTCATAACCTGTGAGTTGTTCCTATACTTCTGAGTCAATGCAATTATTTTATCTTAGCAACAAAGATTGGATATAGCCGCTTACTTACAATATGTAGAAGAATTGTTGCGGATCACACCATTGATATTTTATTAGATCTTAAAGTGGAAGTCCTGTGACAAGTCAAAGTCCCATTTTTTTCCATGTGAGTAGGGCAGAGAAAACTAATGACAAGTGCATAAGGAATCCAAGTGTTTAAAGGTATTAATGGATGGCATGTTTTTGAAAAACTGCTCATTAATATTTTTTTCACAAACAAACCAAGTGATCTAAATAGTTATTCAACAAAGCTTATTTTTTCATTCGAGCCCAATCCCTTATGTTAACAATGTAATACTATATTTAGAGAAGATGGACAAAACCCCACATGTCAAAACATATTACATATTTATCAGGGGAATTACTTGCTGCATACAGCTTTTTTACTGATAGAAAAAGGGATTACTAAGCACTCAAAACAAATACATGTATAACGAATATTTTAAATGTGCAAACATTTGAATATGTTACACATATTTTTGAAAATCAAACCCTACTGTTATGTGAACGCATTAATATTGTAGTTATTGCGCCTATTCAGCTTAATCATCGAAATGATGGCATAGAAATGATTGCAATCACCTTTCAGAAATGAAAGGAATCAATGAAGGAAACAGAATGGTAACATTCACAAAGACTTCATTTTTCATTTTCATACATGTCTTAAATGACACACATGATACATGTAGCTATGCTTTATTGGTTCAATGTAATTACAAAAGGTCCTAATGTGTAGACAAAAACTAGTGTCTGCAGAAATTTCAATAGTTAAAAATATTTTTGTCAAGTTCTTGAATACATTAAGCACTAAATTAATTTAATTGTTTGCTAAACTTATTCCAAACAAAATAAATTAAAACTTAAATAAACAAGATATGTTTGTAAAACATGTATGCCCCCTATCAGCAGCCAATTAGTCATGTGATAAGGTTATTATGCATGACTTCTGACCCAGTGATCAAACAATTAATAAGGGTTATAAAGTATCTACTGGTCATGACCTTGACCTTTGACCTCTTGACCCAATACTCAATAGGGGTCATCTGCTGCTCACGACCAATCATCATACAAAAAGTTTGAAGTTCCTAGGCCTAGGCGTTTTTAGTAAATTGATCAGAAAACCGTTTTTACCTACAAGGTCAATGTGACCTTGACCTTTGACCCCTTGACCCCAAAATCAATAGGGGTCATCTGCTGGTCATGACCAATCGCCATGCCTAGGTTGAAAGTTCCTAGGCCCTAAGGGTTCTCTTATTATTGATCGGAAACCGTTTTAACATACAAGGTCAATGTGACCTTGACCTTTGACCCCAAAATCAATAGGGTCATCTGCTGGTCATGACCAATCACCATGCCAAGTTTGAAGTTCCTAGGCCGAAGCGTTCTTTAGTTATTGATCAGAAACCGTTTTTTACTTACAAGGTCATTGTGACCTTGACCTTTGACCCCTTTATCCCAAAATCAATAGGAGTAATCTGCTGGTCATGACAAAATCACCATACCAAGTTTGAGGTTCCTAGGCCTAAGTGTTCTTTGAGTTATTGATCAGAAACCGTTTTTACTTAAAAAAGGTCAATCTGACCTTGACCTTTGACCCCTTCACCTAAAACTCAATAGGGGTCATCTGCTGGTCATGACCAATTTCATCACACAAAGGTTGAAGTTCCTAGGCCTAAGCGTTTTTAGTTAATTGATCGGAAACCGTTTTTACCTACAAGGTCAATGTGACCTTGACCTTTGACCCCTTGACCCAAAATCAATAGGTCATCTGCTGGTCATGACCAATCACCATACCAAGTTTGAAGTTTCTAGGCATAAGGGTTTTAAGTTATTGATCGGAAAGCATTTTTACCTACAAGGTCAATGTGACCTTGCCCTTTAACCCCTTAACCCCAAAATCAATAGGGGTCATCTGCTGGTCATGACCAATCACCATACCAAGTTTGAAGTTCCTAGGGCTAAGGGTTCTTTAGTTATTGATCGGAAACCGTTTTTTTACCTAAGAGGTCAATGTGACCTTGACCTTTGACCCCTTGACCCCAAATCAATAGGGGTCATCTACTGATCATGACCAATCACCATCTCAAGTTTGAAGTCCCTAGGCCTAAGGGTTCTTTCATTATTGATCGGAAACCGTTTTTACCTACAAGGTCAATGTGACCTTGACCTTTGACCCCTTAATCCCAAAATCAATAGGGGTCATCTGATTGGTCATAACCAATCACCATACCAAGTTTGAAGTTCCTAGGCCTTAAGGTTCTTTAGTTATTGATTGGAAACCGTTTTTACCTACAAGGTCAATGTGACCTTGACCTTTGACCCCTTGACCCCAAAATCAATAGGGGTCATCTACCGATCATGACCAATCACCATACCAAGTTTGAAGTTCCTAGGCCTTAAGGTTCTTTAGTTATTGATAGGAAACCGTTTTTTGCTTTCAAGGTCAATGCGACCTTGACCTTTGACCCCTTAACCCCAAAATCAATAGGGGTCATCTACTGATCATGACCAATCACCATACCAAGTTCGAAGTTCCTAGGCCTTAAGGTTCTTTAGTTATTGATCGGAAACCGTTTTTGCTTACAAGGTCAATGTGACCTTGACCTTTGACCCCTTGACCCCAAAATCAATAGGGTCATCTACTGATCATGACCAATCACCATACCAAGTTTGAAGTTCCTAGGCCTTAAGGTTCTTTAGTTATTGATCGGAAACCGTTTTTGCTTTCAAGGTCAATGTGACCTTGACCTTTGACCCCTTGACCCCAAATCAATAGGGGTCATCTACTGGTCATGACCAATCACCATACCAAGTTTGAAGTTCCTAGGCCTTAAGGTTCTTTAGTTATTGATCGGAAACCGTTTTTGCTTACAAGGTCAATGTGACCTTGACCTTTGACCCCTTGACCCCAAAATCAATAGGGGTCATCTACTGGTCATGACCAATCACCATACCAAGTTTGAAGTTCCTAGGCCTAAGGGTTCTTTAGTTATCACTCGGAAACCATTTGGTCTACGGACCGACGGACCGACGGACCGACGGACCGACAAGTGCAAAGCAATATACCCCCTTTTCTTCGAAATGGGGGCATAATAAAAATTTTAACATATATTTCAATTTATTGAATAAAACAAGTTAGGCATTTATAACCTGAATATTACGTCAGGAGGTATAAATTTCGATGTCACATTGTAGAATTGTAAATACATCGATGTAGACTTTGAGGTATTTCTTGAAAAATCATTGAAAAAGTTAAATATCCTATTTTGATTGAATTATATATAGACATGGTACCATATTGCATATTAACAAAAAATGCCCATGTTTAATGTAAATCTTACTGCAATATGGACGTAAGTATACCAACACCCTTATTCCATATAATATTATCTCTCAAATGTTTTTTACATAATTCATTTTGATGTTGTTATAAGTTATATTTAGAATGTATATTTTCATATCACAAAAGAAAGTATAAATGTAATGAGAATATACAGAAATCTACTGTAAAATTTTCAAAAATGTAGTTACGCCCTTATTGAGTTAAGCCATCGATATGGATCTTACAATGAAGTGTTATGTTATAATAACATCTAAAATATAAATCTAAAATGTTTTATTTCTAAAAGATATTTTCTGCTCATCTTTTTACTCTAAACAAGACGTAAAAGTAAGCAAGATACTACCAATGTTTTAAATTGTCTGCTAGAGTATGACACAATTTTATACAAAAAGGCAATTCGACAAACATGCAATGCAAAGTAATCTATTATTATGAATTTTAGGTAAAACATGGCAGTGTCAGGAAAGAAAGCTTCAAAACAATTTTCATCATCTACAACATCCATGGCATCAGATGAAGATCTTCAAATTTACTGCCAGCCTTGTGACGAGGAAGGACCAAGACTCCCTGCACATGGTTACTGTACTGACTGCAAGGAACACCTTTGCCACACATGCTTTACAGCCCATAAAATAAATAGGCTTTCTAAACACCATACACTTAAGGACGCTACTAATATGCCTAAAGTTTTGCAGCAACCCTCAACATCCATACACACAGGTCAGTCTAATGTCCTAACCACATCATGTCTGAAACATCCACAAGAAATTCTCAAGTTCTACTGCAATGACCATACAGAATTTCTGTGCAGTGTTTGTGTTACCCTTGAACATCAAGTTACTTCCTGCAAAGTCAACTATATACCAGACAGTTCTGGTGATATTATAGACAGCAAAGAATATCAAGTTATCTTGAATGCAGTAAATACCACTTCCGAGAAATTTCAACAGATGGTAGAAGATGTCAAGAACATGATATACAAATCAAATAGCTCTCTCAAAGATGCATTCGTTGACATTAAAAAGTTTCGGCAAGAAATCAACCAAAGACTAGATGAACTTGAGAGACAGGCTGAAGATGCAGCTAAAGTCATAGAACAAGATAACAAAAAACATCTGAAAGCAGTAGAAGAAATTTGCGAAGATATAACCAAATCTTTGAAGATATCAGCAGACAAAATCAAACAACTTAACACATCAAAACAGGCCAACAAACTTTTCATGGAACTTAAACTTGCAGAGAAAACAATACAGAATGTGGAGGGAAAAGCACAACAACTTTTATCATATGATATCAAAGAGCACAACTTTCAATCAAATGATGTAATATTAAATTTGTTTAAAAAAAAGAAGTCACTGGGTACACTGAAAAGTTTTAATAAAAAACGTCAACCTATACAAATTAAATCTAGACAGTCTTCACATGAGGGACAATTCCGTGTGAAGACATCAAAAGATGAATATAATTGCAATATAACAGGAATGACTCTGCTGGCTCCTGATCTTCTTATCATCACTGACCACTATAACAATGCCATAAAGATGGTGGATACCAGCAGTAAATCTGTGTTTGATCAACTACAACTAGATGCTGGACCATTGGATATCACCAGAGTAACCAGTACTGAACTTGCTGTCATACTTCCTAACATACAAACAATACAATTTATATCAATCTCATCAAACAAACTTGTAAAGAAGCACGCAGTGAAGGTTGATGTTGACTGTCAAGGTATAAGCTGTTACCAAGATAAACTTGTTGTGTCATTCCTTAATCCTGCAAAACTTCAGATACTTGATATGAATGGCACTATACTGACAACAATTGATGGAAATAATATTTTCAGATCTCTAGGTGATGTCATCAGTAACAGAAGTTCTATCTATGTATCTGACTTAGGCATGAAGACAGTAACAAGATTAAACTGGCAGGGTGATGTGATAGGTAGTTATAGTGGTATGAGTTACCCTAGAGGAATGTCACTGTCAGATGATGGTAATGTCTTTGTTTGTGATTATGACAGAAATGTTGTAGAAGAGATATCAGGAGACTGTTCAACAGGAAATGTGGTTCTGCAAGACCTGAAGGGACCAGTGGCTGTATGTTGGTGTGGAGAAACAAAGAAGCTGTATTATAGCTGGGATTCACTAGACAACTTCCTTTACATCTATAAACTGTCGTAGAACAATACAATCTTAACTGTATTATCAAAATAAGTTAATACCTAATTCACTGCATGTTTGTTCTTTTTCGTACATTAAAGTGGATAGATCTATAATGAGCACATTTTCCATTAGTGTTTTAAAAATCAATGAAAACAATAGGAATGTATCATTTGGAAATTCTCTTAAAACATTGCTTGGGGAAAAAAGGGTTGTTAATGTTCTAAGTAGTATACAAAATGTACATAGTATTAAACATTTATATGATGAATAATAATATTTTGTTATAGAACATTTTTATTATCTGCAATATAAATATATATGTATTATAGGATCATGTGTCTTACACCTGCCAACAACATCCATAAATGATTCTATTGTGGTTTGTTGAAATATCTGATAATAAATACTATCAGCATAATTATTTTTTGTATTACAGACCAAACATTATAGACCGATTCATTTTAAGTCATCAAAAATAAAATTGAATTTTGTCATAAAAACATATTACAAATTTAGGAAAATATTGATAATGGAAGAACTGCTTAAAAAATGTTTAAAAGCTTATGTAATTTGGTCAAATGTTAAGGATAAATGATCTGAGGAAATCTAATGCTGAAGCATAGTGATTAAAATGCCTGTCGAGAGTATGATATACGTAATTCTACAATCAAATAATCATGCAGTATTGACCAGTATTATCATTTTAAATTGTTTTGGGACAGATAATGTGAAATAGACCTTCTGGAATTTTGAATAAGGCATTCTCAATGGAAGAAAAAGTATGGCAAAGTTTTTTCATATTTGATACAATACATTGTTGTCCGGACAAAACTAGAACTATCAATAAATGTGATTAATACCCCCGCAAGACTGCTTCGGAAATGAGAAAGTTACTAGTAAAAGAATACCTTGCAAAAGAACTGAAATAGAGTTATGGTTGTGGGAAATTACAAGATAGATGTGGTTCTTATATGTTGCATTTCCTTTCAATGTGGTTGACCATTGATGAAGTTTTATTGAATTACTCAGAAAGAAATCCAAAAAGAGTTACGCTTCTTGAGCACTGCACTTCCTCTCATTGCGCTTGACTATTGTATGAAGTTTCATTGAATTGATTATTCTAAACATTAGTTTCTAAGTTATGCAAGTTATGACAAGGAAATGGAACAAAGGGCAATAACTCTACAAATACTGAAGATGGAGTTATGGTTATTGTACACTGCACTTCCTCTCATTGTGTTTGACCATTGTATGAAGTTGTATTGAGTTCCAACTACTAGTTTTCAAGTTATGCAGTGGACAAAAAAATAACAAAGGGCAAAAAACTCTTAAATGAGTCAAGAAAGAGTTATGGTTTCTGTGCAATGCACTTTCTCTCAATATACTTGACCATTGTATGAAATTGCATGGAATTCCAACTAGTAGTTTTCAAGTTATGCTCTTGACAAGAAAAAAGCAATGGAAAAGTTACAAAGGGCAATAACTCTATAATTTACTCTTGACTGAGTTATGGTTCTTGTGCACTGCACTTCCTCTTATTGTGCTTGACCATTGTATGAAGTTGTTTTGAATTGCAACCATTACTTTACAAGTTATGCTCTGGACATTGAAAAGTATCAAAGGGCAATAACTCTGTAATTTGTCAAAATGGTGTTATTGTTCTTGTGCATTGCACTTCCTCTTAATGTGCTTGACCATTGTATGAAGTTGTTTTGAATTCCAACCATTAGTCTTCAAGTTATGCTCTGGACAAAAAAAGCAATAGAAAAGTAACAAAGGCCGATAACTCTGTAAATACTTCAGATAGAGTTATGGTTTTTGTGCACTGCACTTCCTGTTATTGTGCTTGACCATTGTATGGAGTTGTTTTGAATTCCAACCAGTAGTTTTCAAGTTATGCTCCGGACAAGGAAAAATAACAAAGGGCAATAACTCTGTAATAAGTCAAGATGGAGTTATGGTTCTTGGGCACTGCACTTCCTCTCAATGTGCTTGACCATTGTATGAAGTTATATTAAATTCAAACTATAAGTCTTCAAGTTATGCTCCGGACAAAAGAAAGCAATGGAAAAGTAACAAAGGGCAATAACTCTGTAATTACTTTAGAAAAGTTATGGTTCTTGTGCATTACACTTCCCCTTATTGTGCTTGACCATTGTATGAAGTTGTTTTGAATTCCAGCCAGTAATTTTCAAGTTATGCTTCGTACAAGGAAAAGTAACAAAGGGCAATAACTCTGTAATTAGTCAAGATGGAGTTATGGTTCTTGTGCACTGAACTTCCTCTCAATGTGCTTGACCATTGTATGAAGTTGTATTGAATTCCAACCATTAGTTTTCAAGTTATGCTCCGGACAAGGAAAATGCAACGGACGGCTGGACAGACCAACTGACCGACCACTGAGTGACTCCAATATACTCCCCAACTTTGTTTCGGGGTTATAAAAAGCAATGGAAAGTAACAAAGGGCAATAACTCTGTAATTACTTTAGATAGATTTATGGTTCTTATGCACTGCACTTCCTATTATTGTGCTTGACCATTGTATGAAGTTGTTTTGAATTCCAACCAGTAGTTTTCAAGTTAATCTCTGGACAAATTAAACAATGGAAAAGTAACAAAGGGCAATAACTCTGTAATTACTTTAGATAGATTTATGATTCTTATGCACTTCACTTTCTCTTATTGTGCTTGACCATTGTATGAAGTTGTTTTGAATTCCATCAAGTGGTTTTCAAGTTATTCTCCGGACAAAAGAAAGCAACGGAAAAGTAACAAAGGGCAATAACTCAGAAATTAATTCAGATAGAGTTATGGTTCTTATGCACTGAACTTCCTCTTATTGTGCTTGACCATGGTGTAAAGTTGATGTGAATGAATTCAAACCATTAGTCTCCGGACAAAAGAAAGCAATGGAAAAGTAACAAAGGGCAATAACTCTGTAATTACTTTAGATCGAGTTATGGTTCTTGTGCATTGCACTTCCCCTTAATCAGGGCTCGCGCTGGCAGGAGCCAATGAGCAAATTGGCTCCAAAATAATTAAATTGGCTCAAGAAAATCACGATTGGCTCAAACTTACGAAAAGTATGACTTTTGGAATCTCCAGTCTAAATTTAGCATTTTCTATTTTAAGAATGGAAAAGTACACATCTGGTTTTCCATCTACAACTTCCGTTTTATCTTTTCTTATCTCAAAACACAGCGACACAGTCTACTTTTTGTGGGTCATTGACTGGTTTATATTTGTAACTTCCGTTCCATACGAAATTTTGATATGAACAGTAACACAGTCTAATACCCTGACCTCAGGGTATGTTTACATGTTTATCAGCTGATAAATACGACACTAATTGGTGTGAAAATACCTGCAGCAGATTGTTGAATATGCACTGGATAATTGGTCTTAATATTCAATATGAAACAAAAACTTAATATTCAATATGAAACAAAAACTAGCGGCATCTCAACATTATCGCTAATCAAATCAGCAGTTTTGTTTGGGTTATAATTTCATTCATACAAATCATTTAATAACAACAAAAATGCATTTTTAATGCATTATATTAAAAATAAATCTTATTTTCGTAGACTCGATCTTATTTTCGCTCACACGGCGATTTGAGCTATATTCGAACGTATGTATTTTCGGCTCAAACTGCACTTTTTTAGATATTGTTTTGGTTCTGAAATTTTAATTTGCTGTAAAATCATCCAAAGAATGCATAAATATATATCTTACATACTTAATTAAACAGATAAATGCACTATTTCAAAAATAAATCTTATTTTCGTAGCGCGATCTTATTTTCGCGAAAATAGCTTATTTTCGGTATCCATCTATACCGTATGAAATGGCGACAAATTATGTTCTGCAGAGACCAGTAAATTTTATCGTTGTTGATAAACAGATCGAAGGAATTACGAGTTGATAGAGTTATTGTTGTTGATTTTTTTGTGGTGGTTGGAGGGGATGTTATTGCCAATAAAATCCAGGGCCAAGACACCATTTTTGAGGAAGGGGTAAATTCGGCCTTTTTCTTAGGGGCAAAAGAGTAAAAGACCATTTAATTTTGTTCTAAATTCTATGGGAAATTTCAAAAGACTGGGGGATTTTTAGGACCAAACTGGGGGAAAAAAGAGGCTAGTTTGGTTGGGGAAGCAGCCTTTATTGGGCCACTACAAAGAAGGGTATTTTGGCCATGAAATCTGACCTAATTATGGCTCCAAAAATATAAAATTGAGAAGGAATTTATTTGACATACAGAGTATTCCTGAAAAAAAAAGATTGACCTTATGTCACTACCATGCCACCAGACTTAGATTTAAGGGAACCTTGCTGCCTACATGTAACTTTTGGCAAATGTTATAGTTACTGACCTCTAAGCTTAAAATTATGATTACTGACTGTAAATTATACTTGTATAATGTAAGATTTGTTAATGTAAAAAAAGGTAGCTACCAAAAAATTAAGTTTTTGGATATAGTTAATGCTTTTCTAAATATCCCATGCTGTTACCATTGCCTGATTTGAAAATAAAATACAGGCAA
>NW_026858723.1:0-32711 GCF_026571515.1 Ruditapes philippinarum | reverse complement strand
GAAACTGTTTTAGATGTCAACTGCTCCCTGCTGGCCAGATCTATTTGTAGTCTATCTGTCTGATCCCTGTTTGTCTGACAGCTCCTCTGTAGACTGCAACTCTATGCTGTCCCGTACTGTTTGTTAGTCTGCTCTCCGTGACTGTAGACAGCAACTATCTTTTCTGGCTGCTCTCCGTGATTTTACGTCGTCTGCTACTGATAGTTGACTGGCCAATGAGCACGCACAAAGTGTGAACTTCAACGTTAAAATAATTAAGGAGGGAAAAATTACAAATACTTTTTAAAGTTTCTAAAGTTTATTAAACAGCTTAAATATAAATTAACTGTAAGTTATTAGATCTATGTCACAAAAAATCGTTGTGTTACATACACATAAAGTTTAAAGTTACAATCTAAAATTCCCTCGCTAAAGTTTCTAATCAAAATAAGAAGTTTGAACTTCACAAAAATAAATGTCAAATTCCTTAATAAAATCGTTAAATCCCAAAATAAACTAATAAAATCGTTGTGCACCGGAATAATTTTGAATAAAAGCCAAAGTATTGAGAATTTTAAAGTAAAAGCCAAAACGGTGCACAAAGTGAAATTTTGGATGTTGAAGCTCCCGACTGAAGGAAAGCTGGCTATTTATATGCCACAGTCCCCACACATTCCACAAGTTTGTGGAAAGGACGCTCCACAGCTATTATTGTGGACTCCACAGTTTTTCTCGTGGAAGGACGTCCCACAGATTTTCTTGTGGGAGGAACGCTCCACAGCTTTTTCTGTGGGCTCCACAATAATTTTGTGGGATATCTTCTGCGCCAGAAATAGGCACCTAATCAACAAAATATATACATCAAAACTTATAATCAGAATAATCACATTTAAATATAACATTTTCTAAGTGACAATATAAGTTAACAAATTATGGGATAAAGAACTATCCCTTGCATTCACTAGTGCCTACGTAATAGCAGTAGACATAATAGTCCAACATGGCCGACAAGGAAAAGTGCATTTCAAATTATCATAAATAAACAGTGTTAACAGTTATATTCAGATGGATTTATAACGCAGATTTACATATTAAATGAGGCTGCATCATAAACAATCAAACTTTAACATCTTGCGTGTGAAATAAAGGAATTAACTATTATGACAGAAGTCACGAAAACAGATTATAAACACAGGATTCTACCATGGATAACATTTAGGGAAAATCTTCCAGAATCAGGAAGGATTAAATTGCTGGCACAATACGTAGATTTACGTTGATGTCCTGTATGTTTCATTAGGACACCACAGAATTTACTGTGTTGTCGCCAGTAAAAGCTTCACAAAATGAAAGTGAAAGTAGAAATAAACAAGACTGAAATCCAGTGAAATCACAAAAGGTAAAATTTCTAGGGCATTACAATATTAAGTTTAGGATCCGTATCACAGTCATCCGAAATACACTCCCAACATTGCAAACATAATCCTGTATAATATATTAACATATATATAAAAAGATAAAATAAATAAAAACATGTTTCTATGTCAATATTGAATATATATGTATGACAAGACAAGAAAGTCCTGTATAAATGTTTTCAAGTAAATATGAAAATGTCATTGTCCTCTTAAAAGTTAACAACTTCAAGTGTTAAACTATACTAAATCTATGGCATCGTGTGGATGATGAACATGTTAGAAAGAAACGTAAACAAAATCCCTAAATAAACAAGTTTATTCCTTTTACCTAATGAGTAAAATATTTTTAAAAGATATCATCATCATTTGTACTATGCTTTATCTATGTATCTACTTTTGACAAAATATCATTTTCTTCAATGAAAATCAATTGTGTTTGTGATTTTTTATATTTATTTTGATTAAACAGGCATGCTACATTTTAAACAATTTACCGTTTTTAAATAAGAAATAAACTTCCTATTTTACTAATTATACTGATTTCAAACGCAACTAACCTGGTGCAAGGATTCCAAAAGGTAACAAAAACCGTACTAACAGGTCAGGTAACCTTTTCATGTCAGTTGGCTTTATATTTATGTTATAGATTGATATAAAACATTTTTATTATAGACATACGTTAACTAAATCAAATAATATATCCATTAGTATAATGTAAATCATTTAATCCTCCAACGTTCAATAACCTTGTTAATAAACAATGTAAATATATCCATATATCAAGATGGCAAGGGATCATGTCTGCGTTCACCATGCAAATATTCCAAACAAATACACATCGCTTCACTTCCAATTATAGTTTTCCATTCATCATGTCATTAGTCCAGGGATCATATTAAGAACAACTGATGCAAATGTCTTGCGTCAGAATCGTTTTTCGGTGGTGCAAGATTTTTCCATTTCACTACACAGTCTCCAATAATTGTCTCTTGAGAGATTAAGACTGTTCTGAGTAGTTATTGTTTTATCCAACAAATTTGATAAGATCTGGAATGCCTGTTAACTTTCTGCCGAAAGTGCAAAATAGGACATAAAAAGCTGCTTAATAATGACAAGCAACACGAACTCGAAATTAAATAATTGTTAGAAGAAGCAGAAACTTGTTTTGACTTGTAATATGCCGTCAAACAATTCAGAAAATGATATCTTCCATGAGCAATGAACGCAATAATAAATACAATTTGTTTATGTTAGTCTGTCCACGAAAGTCGACAATTAGTTGAAAATTGTATGTTCTGTATGTTCCCTACATCCGGTTGTAGCAGTATTCAGAATTGTTTGAACTGTTCTCTTTTTGAAGGGACTGGCGATCCTGAAGGGGTCAACAACATACAACCACATAAATGAAGTACAGGGCATGTGTAACACAAAGTCATACTGTAAATAGGCAATGAAAACAAAAATATAGAAATCAAAATAAGTTTGAGACATGTTATAGCCACAATAAGTGGAGTAAGGTAACAAAAACACTGAGGCCAAAATCTTTTCCACTGCTAGCACAGTTTTTTTCTCTACTTGTGTATTAAATGAATCCATATTAAAGAAAGCCCTTAGTGGTAATCATATAGTTTTAAAGCAGGATTGAATTTCAATGAGAGTCCGCCATTATTATGGCATTTGTAGAAAAATGTGATAATAGTTTTAACAAGTAAATCTTAAAGTACCTCCACTGAGGTCCGAAAGCCAAAAAACAACAAAATTTCTTTATACAGATCACTAAACATTAAACAAAAAATTTTGCAAATGAATTTGAAAAATACTCAGAAAAAATTAAAATATCTTTGTATTTCAGCCCGGTTTTAAACGGGGTTCAGATTTGGGGTCATTTTTCAAAATTAATATAATTATTGCAAAGAAAAGCGGAGGAAACGAATGATATGAAATTTTGCAAACAAGTTGTTGGTCTTTATCTACATCATTGACAAATAGATTGTTAAAGCTGCACGCCTCCAGATTTCTCCTTATGTTCATGAAATTTGAAAATGTATTCAAAAGTAAAATATTGTTAAGGTGACAGAGAAATTATTTGCACATTTCAAACGGCACTTAACAACCAATGTAAATTACAAAAAAGAGGTCAAAATATGCAAAATTAACCCTTACTGCGTTAGTAACGCAGTAGGATATGGTGAAAATTACTGAAAAATTGACAATCAATCGCAAATAACATGGAAATTATTACTTTTATCTTAAGTCTTTTTACTTTTCATAAAACCTCAATACATTTTTCTCAAGTTTTATTTTCTTGAAATATTTTGGCCCATCTGGAGGCTTTAATCAGCTTTAATCTCGAAAATTTATATCTAGACCCATTATTTTTCAAAATAACTCACTGGAATCCATTGAAGTTATAATAACAAAGAAAGATTCAAAATTTAACGACCTTTCTGATGCAATAAGTGTAGTCTGTCAACGACATTGACTGTTGTGAACTGAGAAAGTATTAAGCTGTAATGTAACAATTGCTTCTCAATTTATGTAAAAATGTAAAAGGCCAACATCATCAAGTGGAGCTCTAACTGAAAGGAATATAAGAAGAGTACGTACTTTTGTTGACATATCATATTATACACTACGTTAATTACTGTTTGATAACGTGACTACTGAAACTTGTATCGTGATTAAATCTCATTGTATTAAGGGCTATGTTCACACATATGCTTAAGTTTCTAAATTATAAAAAAATAAAACGTTCACCGTTTTCACACTGTCTAAATGTTGAATTCTCCTAAGAAATTGCACCTATCAAGAAGCTACTGTCTATAAACAAGCTCACTCAAACTAAATTTTCTAATTTGGCATCAAATTTTCGTTTGTGTTTCTTTGTCCAAAATGAAATAAAAAGACATTTCGAGTATGTCAAAATAACGAAAAACATTTACATATAGCGTATAACTAATTTATTCTTGTCAGTTGAAACGGACAAATCAAATTATCACAACAAGAACAATAAAGCTAATCAGTGTCTGTTAGTACCAAAGGTCATTCTACAGCCACTAACAATACATCAAACTAATGATAGAGGGCGCTCCCAAGAGGCATCGTTGTCCATATCAATTTGGCGGCCAATCAACTAAATTATAATAATTACAGTAGAATACACGTTTTAGCTATATTGAATCTCAGATAATGCAGATCCGACAACGATGATATTTGTAACTATTTATGTAGAACTAAAAGTGACACATGACCATTTATCTCACTTTTATACGTCAATATATTGTATAGCAACAAAAAAGTAGCTCTAATGATGCATTGAAGTGCACTTTGACATAAAAAAAATATGGATTTCAATATAAAATAAAAAGACTTACTTACTTATGTGAAGTACAACTAAACGGAACATTTGCTAAATAAATATTAAATTGAAAGAATGTAAAGATTTGTTTATTTGATTTTTCTGTAGTACATTTACGCACAAGAATACTGTCAAAAAATTGATATTATCAAAAATATCAAAGCATAGCCCTTTGTAATATAAAATTTATAATACGTGTATATATATGTTCCTTATATAGGGATATTTTTGCATATTTAACGACATCGTTACCCTCCATGAACTAACAGGCTGATCCTGCCGTATTTTTGGGTGCTCTATAAGGTTTCATTTTTTTATTTTACATGTAAAATGCCAACCCAATCTGTTTTTAATCAGCTCCTAATAAAGGCATTAGGATATGACTACGACCAATAGGTTATCACCTTGTCATGATCTGTCAAACAGCCAGTCATCTTTTTTTTTAAAACATGCCGTTTCTAATTAATCCAACACTGCGTGGTTAATTTTCACGATTTCGAGAACAAATATGGCGTTGTCCATACAGCCGGCAGATTAACTAGCAAAACAATTTTGTCCATTAAAAATGGAGTGTATAATTTTCAGTTTATTTCTTTTAGATTACTTCAAACAAAAATCAGCAATTTGTTTTACGTCCACGGACAACGATATTTTGATATTTCGTCTAATGCCTATCACAAATTATCGGCGTTGGACCAAATCATATTACCCCCAGGGTACCACCTCTAGAACCCCCTTTACTACCCAAATATACTTCAATCCATTCAAACTACATGTCAATACAATACGAAACAATTGTAACAGAAATATGTATTAACGACACTATAAACTACGGTGGCAATCAGATCTACATGTAAGAAATATCTGAAGTAAATGACTTAGTCAGATTTTATGCCAACTACGATTCATTCTATGTATGATTAAGGACATATTGTATCGGCGATTTTCTTCTTTCTTGTTGCTTGTTTTTGTTTTTTTTTTTCACCTGAAAAATACATTTATAAATAAAAAGGCTGACAATAAGCATGTCACCATGTGGTAGGGTGACAATTACGAAAAACTAGCCTATTTATAAAAAAGGGCTACCGGGCGCATTTTTTCAAGATGGCCGCTAAAATATGAAAAGTACGACTGCGCTTATTTCACATATTAATACATATAAAGACATGTCAGATACCAAAATTACCACAGATTATCGGCGTGGGAACAAGCCCTAGCCCAGGGCATTATTTCACAGCATGCAATGAAAGAACAAAAGCATCTGTTTTAACTGCTTAAAATAACAATTATGGCATGTCTTTATATGTATCAAAATATATGAAATAAGCGCAAAATAATGTCAACACATACACAATACATATCATACCGGTCAAGTGGACAAAACTAAATCTATAACGGAACAGAAAAAAATACGAGTATTATTATTTTATATATGCAATTATATTGAATTATGAATTCAGAGCAATATCATCACTTAATGCTGTTTTGGCATTCTTGTTTAACACAAATAGTATGTTAGCTCGATTATGATGAAAGGTTGCACTTATTTGAACCAAAAGCAGGCTCGCATCAGTAGTTATGAGGTAATCTGGGTAGAACTTAAACAATTATCCTTGCATACAGAGACAGACATCTAAACCATTTGACAACCGGCGCCTTAAGAAAAAGACATCCTAATTTGCATTACTTAAAAGGTTAAAGGTTAATGATTCAACGATGGCATTGTCAATGTTATCATGACATTAAGATAATGCAATAAAAGAAACAAAAGAATCATGTTCTGAAGAGTAGCCCATTAAAGAAATGCTATAACGGTTCACAAATTTTTTCTCCATGATATTTAATTTGGGTATGATATAAACTTACACAAACATTTCTCAATAAATAATGCCCATGATATTTAATGCTAAAAAGGAAGAAACATATTTTTGTGATCATACACACAAGGAAAGAAATCGAGAATTAAGTCAAATGCAACTAGGTAGAACTTAAAACAATTATCGCTTCGTTCACAGAATTAGACAACCGACGCCTTAAAAAAGACATCCTCTTTTGCATTAGTTAAAAGGTTAAAGGTTAATGATTTCAACGATGGCATTGTCAATGTTATCATGACATTAAGATAATGCAATAAAAGAAACAAAAGAATCATGTTCTGAAGAGTAGCCCATTAACTCTTGGCGTTATAGTAGACCTTATAATGAATATGATTGAATAAGTTTATCTACATGCACTAATGTTTTGAAAGAAATGATATGGTGGTTCATAAATTTTTCTCCATAATATTTATTTCGGATATGATATAAACATACACAAACATTTCTCAATAAATAATACCTATGATATTTAATGCTAAAAAGGAAGAAACATATTTTTATGATCATACAAACAAGGAAAGAAATCGAGAATTAAGTCAATTGTAACATGAAGGTGCACAGAGTGGAGGAGTCATGATTTCCTCCGATCAAGAGCACGGGTTTTAACTATAAATGGTACTTCATATAACGCAAGTTCTGGTCAGGTACAAGAAAAAAAACCAAGATTTGAAAACCACTACAATCAAACCACTAAACGCTGTCTAACTTTCTTTAAATGTCAGGTTTTGCTCCGGCGTAAAGTCCCAAGGACTAGGCCATTTTGATTATTAGGCATACTTGTTCAGAAATTCAGGAAACTTTAATTGAAGGAAGAATATTCTCACTTCAGCTCAGTGATCTCCCATTATAAATGTGATCGAATAATAAGGTCACTGTTTTAACGAGACAATTGAGAAAATACAGAAAAAAAGAATCCCTTAAAGAAAGGCCAACACAGTAAAATTGACAATGTTGCAGGCTCGGTTTGATTGAGCCTGATCATGGACGACACTGTCAAGTGCAAACTACCATCTAGCACCGGCTTAAGCAGAATTCAACATTGAACATGAACTGGTACAATTTTAAAACATCCGCAGATGTGTTCATATGGCGGTTATCATGGAACCTTCAATGTGACACGTGAGTGCCATTTCATGAAAAGCGGTCCCCGAGTAAAAAATGCGTGTGCCCTTAACGAGAAAACAATAGGCGGAACTAAATAAAATGGAATTTTGAAAGGGGATCAGAGGTTATGAAGCCTGCAAATCACAGATAAGACGTCAAAAGACAAAAAGCAGCAACATATCCTAAGAGTGATTCCACAGTATTCAACATGTTCAAGTGAGGAATACTGGAACCACCCAACAAGAAAATAGCCGAATAAAAAGAACTAACTTACCACAAGCACAACAATAATGCCGTGCTGAACGATCTTTAAGGATAGAAAGTGTAACATCTCTGATTGAATGTACGGGGCGAAATTTTACAGCCTCCACACGGCACAAACAACGCTGATGTAGCGATAAAACAGAACACCTACTTAGACCAGGCGACGACGACGCATTATTCATTCGTTCAAAATAGTTGTTTAAATTGCCTCTGGAAATACGATAGTTCGGTCGGGCTTGTTTCTGTTGAGGAAAAATACAGTAGTCGGCCGGCTATCGGACTATTGCTATTTTCGAACACAGCGAAACACTAATTTTAAGAATAAGTACAATTTCAAAACAAAAACGTGTCTGCTAGTAAAATAAAAAAAGGAAAAAGAAAACACTGAACATATGCATAATTAATCCGTTTTATTATTAGACAGGTAGTAAATTAACATCTTTCTTGTGGAGAGCTTTATTAAAGCATTCTGTTTGATCTTAACTCTCCTGAACTTATGCAATGATTTGTCATCCTTGGAACCATCTTTCAATATCGCAAAACAGTACAGTCAGTCAGATTGAACGGACGTAAATGACCTCTATTTCTATTCTTTTTGTTGTGTAAAATTAAATCGTCAATATAAATAAGCACGTGTATATAATTATGACGGTTGATCAAATTAGAAGAGTATTAAATGAATCCGAGTGTAATTATAACATAATTAGATCATATGTAATCATTTACCATAATAAACAATACTGCATGATTTTTTGGTATGAAATCTTTTTGTTGTGTGACATTGCGAATAGTCATCAAAATTATGTTTATAAATACCGGCTATCAAAGAAGATAAATCTGTTTACAGACAAATCTAGTTTTTTTTCTAGCACTAATACCTCCAATAGTATAAGTATTGTATCACGATTTAACCGGCTTTAAAAGGGATAAAACGTTGACTGGATATATGAAAATAAGGTATTCATGTAACAATAAGCTATATATGAGACACAAATCTTAATGTTGTTTGTTTCATGAGTCCCTACAGACATCGTTCACGTTGTATCTGATTATGCTAGATAACCTATTTATATTCATATGTACAGACAGGAACTTTAAGTTAACTAATGACAAAATGTATAAGTAAGTAAGTAAAGTAAGTAAGTAATTTATTTATTATAGTGACATGTGTAAACATATTTTACAAATTCAAATAATACAACATATTACATACACCCGGCCCAATGGGCCTATAAGTCACCTTCAATAAACATGAGATATTTACATAAAGTCATAAGTAAATATATTAACAAATTCATTTGTAAAAAATCGTAGCTATAACTATAAGTTATAAGTTTATCTGTAAATGCTTTCACGTCTGTACAAGTATGATTTGACAATGTATTTAGCAAGAGTTCTAGATTTGTTATTTATCAAATAAACTAATTTTTCTGAATCAGTCTTTGAGTTAAAATCGTTTGTATTAAATAGTTCACCAAAGTATTCAGAACGTATATGTCTATAAAATGAGCACTTTACTACAAAATGTTCTTCGTTTTCGATACACTGATCGGTACAAAATCTACAGAGTCTATCTTCAACACGTTCACCAATGTAACGTCCTGTCTCAACGCGTAATGGCAAAATGCCGCATCTTAACTGGGCAAGAAGTGATCGTTCGTTTCTTTTCATTCTTAAAGAGACATACTTTTCAGTTGCAAACTCTGTTTTGAATGAAGTAAAAGTCCTTAGTTTTGACACGTTTTCAATCCCGATTTTCCATATGCTACTATAGTATTCAAAGATCTTAGAGCGCGCAAAGTCAAGATTTATAACCATCTTGTTGTTGTAGTACTCTGATAAACCGATTAAGGATAATATTTCTTTCAAATCACTACACCAATTATTTGAACATAAACTATAATCCATTTCAAATATATTCCTTGTTAGACGATTTTCATTGAATGAAAGAAGTCTATTCCAGTAACGGATAATATTAATCCACCGTCTATAATTCCCCGGCAGCCACGCGACGTCTCCCGTTATGGCAAGTACAGGTGCAAAACGGTGAACACCCAGATAATACCTGATTGCTCGATGCTGCACATTTTCTAAACTCTGGAATTTCCGGTATCCCAAAACGCCAGAGCAATAATCTAATATTGGTACTATACACGAATTATACAGTTTTTCAAAGGTTTTAATACCGATAGATTTTAATGGATGAATTTTTGAGATTATCTTGCCGAGTGCTCTTCCTGCGCCTTTTCCGAGAGTTTCTGCATTACACGAGAAATTTCCATTACTGCTGAATACAATATGATCCGTAGATGAAGGTCAATTTTTTGATAAATTGTTGCTAGTTTGTGAAATAAGTAAACCTAGTTTTACAGTGCTCAATACGGATAAACACGTTAAGCGTTTCTTTTTCTTTAATTAATGTTTAAATTTGTTGTTAAGTAAATTTAGTTAAACTCATTTAGAAATGTTGCAATTATATGTATTATTCAAACGACATATTTTATGCTGATATATTTT
This sequence comes from Ruditapes philippinarum, assembly GCF_026571515.1. Lineage (NCBI taxonomy): Eukaryota > Metazoa > Mollusca > Bivalvia > Venerida > Veneridae > Ruditapes > Ruditapes philippinarum. The sequence goes on along the minus strand of NW_026858723.1, from coordinate 22,194 downwards.
TACATTATGTGAAAAGAAAACTGACAATTTGTACATTTTGAAGTAATATTTTTAATAGACATGTTTTTCGATTGTGCCGCTCACTACATTCAAGACTTTTCCTTATAATCAATATTTTATCCTTATAACTTCTTGTCGATAACTGACCTTTCTTGATTATTCTTATCAGATTTTATTTTGGAAAATAAGTTTATAAACATAATTATCATATTTAAAAATGTGACCTGATGTAATATTCATGCAACAAACAACAACATAACATTTGTTATTTCTTCACGAAAATATGATTTTTCACATTTTTGTCACTGCAAATGCAAATTCGAATAGCATCCATAGTGATTAATTCTCCGAATGCACGATATGTTTATAATATTGAACATTGTGCAAAAAAGTATCTTAAAGAATAAACACATTTCCATCAATGGTTTGGTCTTTGTATGATCATCTGGATCTTGGTTTTGAGTGCGTCGTTGTATAAAAATACAGGGTATGGAGTAAAGATGCTCAAGTATATAATCACAATGGCTATCGACTGTGTAATTTTACCAACTCTTATAAGTGTCGCCACGATGAAATAAATCATGATACTCTCAAACATATTTCGTGAAGAGTTTAGTCCTCAAACTAGTTGACGATTACAACAAAGCAATGTAATGTCACTGGATATAATCTAAGACAAAACGTATTTTTCCGAGAAATAAATTCTGACTACAGACACATCCAGCATTACCAACGGATTATAAACTAATTCCCCAATAATATTGGCACTGGCTCACAATATAACCAGCTTATAGGAAAATAAAAGAATAAAAACGTTCAAATAATTGACAGGATGTCTATTAATGAGGGATTAATGGACCAAAAAGCTGTGTAAGTGGAACAAATCTATAGAAAGCTTTCTTATCGACTGGAAAGATGCAAATTAGCGGTAAAGACACAAGGAATGTTTATTTCTCCCGGAACATCGGTCACCGTGTGTTTGATTTTAATAGTGGCCCAATGAATATGCTTAGCGTAAGACGTAATTAACTGATTAACATAATTAAACTGAAAACAAAACACAACAACATTTGAATATCAATCCCTGAAACAATACCTGTGAAACAATTAATGCATAATGTGACATGATATAACATTTGTAAGTCGGTTATAATCCATAAGCGATACAATGATTCTGTCTGATCATATTTAAACATTACTTTATTGTTAATGATGCGTTTGTAATAAAGCAGGCATTTTCAAATATAAAAAGAAAATCAGTCTTACACTTGAAAATAGACTATTAAAAGGGACTTTTCTACCTTCACCTTTTTCAATTTTTGGCATAACTAAATAAAAATGTAAAGTTGTTCTCTGCCAACGATATTGAGCAAGGTAAGACTACTGGATGATTAACTGACTGATGATATGTCTTTTGAAACATTCAAGCGAATCCCAATTGTGAAAGTCATTTCTGGTTTGTTGTTTTTTCTTTCTTTCTTTTTTCTTCTTCTCCCCTACATTATCACATTATATTGAAATATGGCTGTATTCGTTGATAATATATCATAAGAGGTTGCAAAATCATTGATTTAAGTTATTTATAAAACTTTTCTCTTTACAATGTTATTTCTATCCAACTTTACCCATTTAATGTTAACTGATCATATCACAGCAATCGTTATTTTGACAAGTTCTTATGTCACAGTGTAAAATAATAAATCATGATCAAATGGTCCGATTTCATTATTAATTTATTGATTTAACTTTTTAGCCATTTAAAGATTGCTTTTCAATTGCCAATGCACCATAAACAGTTGAGAATAAACAATGGAAAAACTTGTGATATCAACTCTGACCTTTAGATCTTTGTGATCTCACAACCAGTGTCTAATTACCATAATGTTTCGTGCTTATAACTCTAAGGCCTCAACAGACGGTAGGATTTTAAAGTACAACACCAATTAAAACTTAGATGCACAGGCAAATCTTAATGTGTGCAGGCTACTTTTTCTTGAATTCGGAAACCTTAAGTCTAGATGTAAGGGATAGGACATGTTCTATTTTGAAATCGTACAGATTTCTACAGACCTCCCACAATGACAAGTAACAGATGACCAAATTATCTCCTGATAATGGGTGTAATGAATGAAATTCCAGAACAATTAGGGCTAAAAGGTAAACATAGTAGTAAGATGGGGTAAAAATGATGTTGAAAAACTCTTCAGGAGAACTAAAGTTATGTTATGTTCGAATCCCAAATTATTCCGAAAATGATTATGTCACGGTATTGAACTGTTCTCTAATAATGGCAGGGGAGGTAGTTTGTAGGCGGCCGGATAGCTTAGTCAGTAAAGCCGCAGTACGGTCTTCCGAGGGTCCCAGGTTTGAGTCTCGGTCAGGCTTCACATTAAAAAAACATTTATTTTTAAATGGAGGTGTTTCAATCATTACTCATGGCGGCAAAAAGTATTTAGTGAGTAAAGTATGTAAAGAATCAATGTAAAGGGATCCTTTTTAGGGAAACCTGATATTATTCCTACAGTGTAGAATTACCGTCTGAATGCAAGTGTTGTATTGCTTTGAAAATTGTACATCTTATCTCTAATTAGTGCTGTACAACTAAATCCTACAGTCTGTTGAGGCCTTAATAGAAAATAAGAATCTTGAATTAAGTTCATAAATACTTGTAATAAAGATAGTATGTACGTTACAAGGCAAGCACAAGTCGAAACGATATGTATAGTTGTGTTTATATATTTTGTATTTTGATATCATTTATATGAAATTTGTAAAATACTGATTACGGAGTTTTCAAAAATAAAGTTTTAAACTACCTTTTTCTTCCGTAAAATTTATTTTATGTACTAGTACTTTATAATGTAAATGAAAAGATTACAAATAGATATTGTTTAAATATATTACCATCATATATTAAACTTATTACCATAACATATCAATATGCAAATTAGTGATTGAAAAATATTTAACATATAAGATTGTTATTTGCAAAGTTCTATGCTTACTTTAAAAATAAAATAAACTCATGAGATAATACTTTCAATAAGTATACGATTCATGTCCAAATATACGTGCACGTTTTTTGTTGTCTCGTTTTATCATTTTACATGCAATTATAATATGAGAAATACATGTAATATAATTCAATTTTTTTATATGATTTCTTCTTTTATATGTATCATTCTCTTGAGCTGAAAAATATAAACTTAACTAATAATTTGACTTTATTTATTAAAAGTTAAATTTTGAATATTAAACATTATGTACATTTGTATATTTATTTTCAGTGTTCACAAATATATATACATACGTTCTTAAATAAATATATTTTTATAATATGAGACAAAAAACAACAGCCAGGCTTAATCATGATTGCAATCTGGAAACAGGACATTGATTTTCTGACGCAATAATGTCAATCTATCTGCAAAGCCTTTCCTTAATTGCTTTTGTCCAAAGTTTTTCCGACAAGTCGCCAATTTTATGAGATACTTAGTTGGTGTACTCTGTACAGTTCTGCTGAGTGTAACAAGAAAACGTCAACAAAGCTCATACGTTTCTTAAAATTCATTGTTTTCATTTAGTTGCTTTGAGATAAAGAATGTATTCGTTTCATTCTAAGTTATCGAGTTATTTTTTCTTTCTCTTTAATTATCATGCATAGCGAGAAAATTCATTGTAAAGACATGATAGTACTCCGAGTACTATCATGTCTTTACAATGAATTTTCTCGCTATGCATGATAATTAAAGAGAAAGAATAAAAACAACATGCAGTATAAATACTACTCCAAACTTTCCATTAGATTACAAGTAAAATATTGCTTCCACTGATTGAAAAATCATTTCGTAAGGACTAATTTCTAAGACTGTTTCCAAGACTGTAGTAAATCTCTATCAACCTTTGTGTAATTGATATTACAGCATCATTTACTTTAACGACAGGCGTATTCAAGTGATAATGGCTATGATGAACATTTCATAAATACAATTATTGAAACTCATGTTTGGAGCTTGTTCTCTAGTACATTGAGATAGAATCAACAACAACAAATTTAATTGTGCTTGTGTCGATTATGCCTTTCTCGTTTAACATGATATACCATTTGGCGCGAAACATGTAACGGACATTTTGAAAATTAAGTCAATTTGGCTTATTTACATGTGGATTTTAATATTTCATACAATGATTAGTTGTTGATATTTGTAGAAAGTGAGTAGCATTATAGGTGAAAAAGAAAATGCACATGTTTTGATATTTTTTATCATCTAATATTGTCATGTCACATTACATTTACAAGTCTTGTAAGTCTTGTTTGTATTGGAATTTCTTTCCTTACCAGGTAGGCATAAGTGAAAGCATTTTTTTAATCTAATATCTGGCCCCTCTGTCATGGACAGTGCATACGATAAGTATAATTATGCAAATTTAAATGATTTACAAATCATCCAAAATAATGACTTGTCCTTAATCTAAATAGAAAATGACTTGTGAGCAGAAATGATTTGGAAAGGTATCTGTAATAAGCGTATTTTTTTGCGCGTAGCTTCTCAATTGATGCATTGCAGCAATATTTGTACTTGTTACCATTGGGGTCTGTTTTGTTTTCTGAAACTGTTCATCTTGATTTATAACATGTGTTCTCCATGCTTTGTTTTTATCACACAATTTGTTTACAGATCAATTCATTTTACAGGAGATATATTTACATGTAAAGACCTCCAGCCTTGATACTTGATCGTAATGTCATCAGCTTCAAAACAAATAAAACGCTTTTATAATTGACCGGAAGTCTCTGAATGAAGAATTGATGGATAGAAGAAATGTCTGTAAATAAAATCGCTTTTTCTCATGGAGTAGAAGATTTTGTATAAATAATGGTGCTTAAAGAGGTTTTATCATTCCCTATTGACAGTCTTCGTAAGACGTTTGATTAACAAGTCTCTGGGAATAAGCTTGCTTTATTGATATATTCAGTAACTAAAGTTGTCGATAAGCATAGCTGTTATCATGTTAGTTTGATGAATATTTCTGTGGAAACTGTTATTATTTCATATAATACAATTAAAGCATGATAAGGCGTCATTTAGAAAGGTAAGGTATATTATTTAGATAAACATTAAAGTGATTAATGCCCCAACAACTATATTGAACTACCTTTTGCAATTAGAAGTTGTTTGAACTAATAATTATTAATAATTACATATGGAAGTTAAAATACAACATTATGCAACTTTTTTGACATATTACTTCACAAACGGCGCCAAATTTTTAAAGTGTAATACCTAAAACATGCAAATACATTATTAAAATAGTATGAAGCGCTTGCTAGCCCTTTAAATAAGACAAAATTATTTCTAGTGGTTGAAATGTTTCTTTAAGCTTATATCATTATCATAATAATAATACGTGAATTATACATATACATCAATAAATAATATAGACTTATAATAAAGTAGAGAGAAATAAAGAATACCTAAAGAGAAAAAAAGAAAATGTTGCATTGATAATCCTTCACATACATATAATCGTTTTGTGCTTAAATGACGATAAGTTCTGAAATTTGAAGATTTTCTTGGCAGAAGAATTGACATAATAACGGTTATTTATGAATAACTACACTATTATTCCTTCTGAAAGTTTAATTCATTACACTTTATTATTGAATAAAATAAATTATGTTCATTTTTCTTATTTAATTGAGATCAATTTCCTTATTAATATGATAAATAATTTATTTATCATTTTTGCACGTGATTGACCTCAGTCGCCTATTGATATGTTACAATAGGGATCTACTCTTGAGGGAAGTGAGAGGTTGTAATGATAGACTGTAATTTTAGTTTTTTATTGATATATCTGATAAAGCTATTTTTACATCAAGTTATTTGCTTCTGTTGTTTTTCTTGATTTAAAATACTATAATATTATAGTATTATTTATAATTCAAAATTGACATTCATGGCTGTCCATATTTGCCTCTCACCTTCACAGCATATATTAAGTTTTGGATCCATATCATAGTCATCCAAAGTACACTTACAACATTGCAAACATAACCCTGTCATATGTTAACATATTCAAGTGAAACAATAAAAAACATGTATCTATGTGTATAAATATTATCATATGAATGTATGAAAAATAAAAAGAACGCAATCCATAAGAACGCCTAAAACGGCAAAATAGAAAATGATGCAGGGTTGGGATTATTGAGTCTGCCACGGACGGTAGTGGTAAATGTTATTAACGCCCGCGTATACAAAGGTCATTTATGTAGACATATTCTAGTATTATGAAACCGTTGGACGTTGCAACAATCATTATAGAATATTCAAACACTTTATGAATAATAAGCATGTTAACCAACTCTTAAATGAACATTAAATATTTTCCTCATATATTATGACGTAATCATCTAATCATTTTTATCAAAAAGAAAGAATAAACTACAAGTATGAAAATATACCCATTTTAAAACACTGTTCTTTTCCCATAAATACACAACTTGTTCTTTTCCCATAAATACACAACAGTATAAATAAACAAACTCATCAAACGATTTACCCATCATGCCTCCTAAATTTGAAAACTTTATATATATACCACAATAGTTTGTTAGAATACACAAATAACAAAAAAATAGAACTTTAATCAAATGTAAAAGTTAACCTCACAAACAAATCAAGAGTTTAACTACAAATAGGTCGGACAACCTTTTCATATCAGTGTTTGGAATATCTCATCATGTTCGATAAGCCTCTTTTGAATAAGTATTTCGATGTATTCTATTGCAATATTATTTAATTTTCTAGTTTAAATGTCTCTCATCAAATCGTCCGGTGTATATCATTTCCTAAGAAATTATATTTACACGTTTCGGTGTTTGTCATGCTTAAATTTTGATTAAATTATTAACTGTCAAATGTATTTTTTGTATTATATATGTCAAACTGTACGAGGTGTGATAAAAAAAAGTTCTCGGCCCGATATACTTCTAGCTACTACACTGACACAAGATACGTCGATATCGATAGCTTATTGAAGATTACTGACCGAGTAACACCCGGTTTTACACAGATTAAGTAACACAAAACAGACTTTGATCTATAGAGGGGTGTGTCATTTCGACTAAATGGAGAAAGTTGAAATCAGAGCTGGCATTAAGTACCTCTGTAAGAAAGGGATGTCACCAAGGAAATACATAAAGACTTCATGGATACACTTTGTAAGGAGTCCCCTACCTATAGCACTGTGAAAAAATGCTGCTGAATTTAAGAGGGACAGGGAGAGCATTGGAGATAATGAGCGGTCACGGCGGCCAAAAAAGGACACCAACGATGAAACTGCCGAAGCTGTGCACGATCTGGTCATGTGCGACAGAAGGCGAGACCTGCGAGGCATTGCTAGGGATGTGAGTATAAGCTTTTGTTCAGTTTTTTGACTGATGTCTTTGGCATGTCAAAGGTTTCCGCTAGATGGGTCCCCAGACAGTTGACTGACGACCAGAAACGGACCAGGCTTGACATTTCAAGACATCTTTTGTCTCGCTACGAGGATGAACCTGACTTAATCTATTGAATAGTAACTCACGATGAATTATGGGTCCATCACTTCGATCCAGAATTTTAAAAAAAAAATAGAACATGCAGTGGAAACACCCTGGCTCACAAACTCACAACCTGAAGAAATTCAAGAGGGTGCCATCAACAAGGCAGATGATGGCTTCAGTTGTTTGGGATATTTAGGGGATAATCATGATTGACTATCTTGAGCAATGTCGCACCATGAACCGTACGTACTATGCTGACGAATTGAGACGTCTGCGTCAGGAAATCGTGTGTGAAAGGAGGTTCAACTGACTCAAGGCGTTCTGCTCCTGAACGACAATGAGCCAGCTCACACATCCCAAGTTGCGATGGCTGCAGCAACTGACTGCAGCTTTGATATTCTTCCCCATCCCCCATATTCTATGGAATTGACCCCCTCTGACTTCTACCTGTTTCCGAAACTGAAAACCAAACTTCGTGGTAGACGTTTCGGAAGCAATGAAGGTGTCATGGAGGTAGTCAATGAGTTCTTTGAGGATCAAAATAGAGAGTTCTATTTTAAAGGTTTTAAGAAATTCGGAGCACTGGTGGGCAAAGTACATTAATGTAGAGGGCAATTACATTGAAACGCAAGACCATTAGTTGGGTTCTATGACTACCGGAAGTACATCGGGCCAAGAACTTTTTGATCAACCCTCGTATTACTTAAATTAGTTATATCAGAATACCTCGTACATCGGGCCGAGAACTTCTTGATCAATCCTCGTATGTCCAACGCCAATAGTCCGATGGATAAAGAATGATAGCTTGCACGAGAATTTCATGTCAGAATCGTTATATGTGTTACTGGACAATCTCTAGTCTCTCTAGAGAGTTGTTAATTCAATGATATGATTTTCCATGCCAGTTTTTATTATGTCGTATCAGCAAAGAAAGGGACATTATAGCCATCAAAGTCAGACAAGGAAAAATTACTTTGTTACAATCCTTATTTATTCTCAAGACATATTTATAGGTCTTAAGTATTCGATGTACGAAAAGGAAAAACACACAAAAAAGGTGGAAGACCAAGCCGTATCCTGAGCAGAAAACAGATCATGTGTATATATTACTGCATAATTTTTTCACTTTATTGAATAACAGCAGGCATTGAAATAACAATTAAACATGCTATTCTGGATGAATTTAGTGGTCCCAAAAATGTATAGTCACCGCCTGAGCGGATAATATTATCTTTCTATCAGCCCGCTAGAGTAAAGTCGTGTACATGTATATTTTAAAAACCGTTCCTTAAATAAGCTGACAACATTTTAGCAATATTATGTTGTATCCTAAAAAGAGGAGTCGTAAACATTTTGATGTAGCAAAGTGCGTTATGTTATGTTGAACAATGAACGTGCTTGATTCTCCAGCTTTTGTACGGTTTGCGAGGTGACGGATTAGTCACTTGAATGATAAGAGGCCCACGATGCTGTGTACTTTTTCTTAAGCATTTAAATTTTGCTATGAAAGATATTAAGAACTACATTGTAAAATCAATTAATAATTATATCGTAACAATAAAATACAAGCATAATTGTGAATATTTCCTCAAAATATAACTACTTTTAAGATGTATTCACTCCCCAGAAACCTGGAGGATTTGCATAAATAGCACGATTTATGTGAACCTGATAGCTTTTAATCTTTGAAATCCACATCATAACTTGTAGTTCTATATATTAAATTAAAAATACATGCAAAATGCTATTATAACAGTTGCGCCACTGTATAATGACCTTTTACACTGATTGGCAAAGTCATAAACCGGGGTGAAGAAATAGCCCATGCTGTGAAATAATACATACACAGTCGCTTTTAATGTTACATTTTAAATGCTAAGGTCATTCAATGACGCTCTCGTTTCAGGTTATTTGAATACTTGCTCACGCACCGTTAACAATTACAATAAATTGCATGCATCTACATTAATGGATTTTATGGATTTTGCCAATTTAATATTATTCTGTTTTTATATGTATTAAAACATGTAAAATAAGTAGAAAATAATGTTCCCAACGTTATATAAAATAATTTTAAACACATACAAATTTCATATCATACCGGTCAAGCGGTATCGTTATAGGAACAGAACAAATACGAGCATTATTATTTTATATATGAAATATTATTTAATAATGCATTCAGATTTGAGCAATATCATCACTTAATGTTGTTTTGGCATTCTTGGTTAAAACAAATGTTAGCTCGATTATAATGAAAGGTTGTCCTTATTTGAACCAAAAGCAGGCTAGCTTTTCTGAAACAAATAAGTAGTTATGAGATAACCTGGGTAAAACTTCAAACAATTATCGTTGCGTTCAGAGACAGACAACTATACCATTAGGCAACAGGCGCCTTAATAAAAGAAATTGTAAGAGTAGCACATTAACTCTTGGCGTTAGAGCAGACGCTATAATGAATATGTTTAAATAAATTCATCTGCATGCGCTAATGTTTTTAAATAAATGCTATGACGGTTCACAAATTTTTCTCCATGATATCTATTTTGGATATGATATAAACATACAAACATTTCTCAATAAATAATGCCCATGATATTTAATATTAAAAAGGAAGAAAGATATCTTTATGATCATACACATAAGGAAAAAAATTAAATTCATTAAGTCAAATGCAACATGAAGGTGCACAGAATGGAGGATTTATGATTTCCGTCAATCAAGAGTGTGGCTTTTAACTATAATTAGGCTTTGGTACTTCATATAACACAAGTTCTGGTCAGGTCAAGATTTAAAAACCACTAAATTTATCGATAAAGTGTTACTTTTTAACGTATAACACATATTAGTTGCAATAATTCATCAGTTACAAAACATGAGATTAACGTGATACATGTGATACATGACTGATTACTCTTTTGTATCTTTCACCAATCCGCTTCACCTTCGTCATTTACGATTCCATTTAGGCCAATAATAATTCTTCTAACAGTTAATATGTTTCTAAAACAATGGAAACTGACGCAGCACTTGGCATAACGCGGCAAAGCTCTCTATTACTTGTTTGTTGTATTTTGTATTCTCGTATGACCTTTGTAGATATCAGTTACGGTAAATTTATTGATCTCATCAATTAGTCTCTGTCTCCTTATTAACAAACACGAGAAGAATGAGTCAATATATTCTGTAATTAGTCTTTCGTATTTGATATAATATTCATCTTTGCCAATTTTTAACGTGCTTAGGGCAAACGCTTTCTTTAAGTAACAAAACACAAGCGTCATTTACTGTGTAAGGCACGAACATGTAACAATAATTGTATTATAGTTTGGGGACCTTTCTGTTGAAAATGTGTCAGAGTTAAATCGTATACATAAACATGCACAGTGCGTTAACTGGAGTGCAGGTATTAGTTACCCGCACTCCAGAGCATGCCCATTGATTGACCCATTTTTGCTGGAGTTAACATAATGTGACGGCAGAGAAAGGGAAAGCGACAGAAATATCATATTCAGAAGTTCGTTTATTTGTATCTTTTTGCCGGGGTCTCATATTGTGACTACAGGGAACGTGTTTTTATGTTTAACTTTGATACAAAAGAAGCAAGAAGATCAAAACACTCGGAAATCTGATTTATACTCGGAGGTTACGCCTCCTCGTACAAATCAGATAGCCTCATGTTTCGATGCTCTTACTATTACATATAAAATGTTTTAACCAGTGTATTATCATATTTGTGGATGCTGCTTAACTTTGAGTTTTACTACATTCTAATGAAATGTTGAATTCTGCTTAAGCCGGAATTAGAAAGTTTTGACAGTAGCTTGAACCTCTACCGTTCATTAATGACTCAATCCAAATAAGGCCTCAACATTTCAACTTTGCCATGTGGAGCTTATTTTAAATTGTTCTTCTTTATTACTAGAAATTTTATTATACATTTATGATTAATGAACTTGTTTAATTGATAAACAATGTATGAATTATTTGTGTCTATCGAAATAATGTTCGAGAAGGAAAAATTCTACAATGAGAATCTAAATTGTTTTCACAAATCTGATTTTTCTTCACACAAATTTGATTTTTTAATAACTCTCTTAAATCAAGCACGGTTTGATAATATTTTTTCCTTTGCTTTTATAAGGATGTGGCATTATAGGCAGTTCTTCAATTACGAGTCTATATGTCATAAATTATTTTCAGCTGATAGTTTATAAGCTTTGGAATCTGTAACATGAAATGTCATTCTAAACGCGAGAAATACATAACAACTAAAGCAATATATAATGACTTTCACAGATTACCAACGTCATAAACTGGGGTGAATCCCATATTATGAAATAATTTGTATTCTTTCGCCATTTATGTTATCAGCGCTTCATAATTAATATTTTAAATGTCAAGGCCAGTCAATAACGCTCTTGTTGAAAATAAACTCATACACTTACTTATGTATTGTTGACATTCGCAAAAACTGCATGCATCTTTTAGTATACAATTAACACTGACATCGAAATTGAATAATGAAAATAATCAAATTACTTAAGTTTATAAAAGATCTTTCAAATTAAATAGGAGAGTGATAAACATTTTATAGTTCATATACCAATCATATTTTGTTGGAACAAAGCAGATAATGCCTGTAAATAATACAAGTAAAATTATTTCTTGCATTTCTTTGCCAATGTCAAAGAGTATTTGTATTCTCGTGCGTTTTCATTCATATGTATTTAAACAACTTATTTTGTGAATATTACGTTTCAAGATATTGTATAATAGTTAGTTATTAATGATTAATAAAACAATTTAATACAATTTAGTCTTTGAAAGTATAATGCGTAGTCATTTGTCGGCAGCTCGATACGTTACAAATTATGGAAATATATAAGATAATTAACATGACAAATATATCATGAAAATGTGAATCATAATTTATTGTGAAAACTCCCAAAACAATACTCTAAACTCATATAAGTAATATCATACAAATACATATTAGCGATTATAATCTAATATAGTAAGAATGCTAAAATAGATTTATAAGCTGACGTAAAAATATAAATTGGTTAAAATGACGAATATTTCATAAAATAAAATCCATATGAAAACACACAAATATTTTTTAACAAAACATCTTATTTAATGTATCACAATACAATGTCGTCATAATAATAAGAAAACATAAATATACTCGTATTGTATCAATTTAATTGATAAGTCTATTTGAACAATTGGTAGCCAATAATATGTTAAAATTGATGTTTTATGCAAAAAAGTTTGTTAGTAAAGAGTATTTAATGATAATGAATTATGGATCAGCGTAAAAACAAATAAATCCTAACACTGTTTCATATTATATCAATGGTAATGAATGAAGCACAACTAAAGTCACACAGATTAATGGCATCAAAGATGGACTCCATCCTGAGTTACACAAGTCTCTGTCTCTACAACATGAACGTAAAGAGCATCCATCAATCATATATAGTCTTGGTGTTGATAGACATTTGAGAAACTCGTCACGTGATGAAGTTATACATTTATTTTGCGTACATGTTCGTATAACAGTATCATAATGTGTAACATTGTCAAACATCTTATAACGTACCTTCTGAAAATAAAATTATCACTACAATTATCACTACAATTATCAAATAAATAAAAATCAACTTTCAAACATATAACTGGTTGTCACTCGATCTGTATTAAAATTATCTTAAACAATAAAACGAAATATAGAAATATATCTTATGATTTATATCAATTGCTACACATTTTATCGACAGAAATATGGTTGAAAACTGTTAGAAATCCGAATAATGTACAATTAAGACTATAAAATATCAAGTGAGTAAAGTAATAACAATAATTAAAAATCGGATTCAATTGCTGCTATAATGATGTACGAGTAACGAAAGCTATTACCATACATTGTTCTCCATATTTACATTCTACTTTTACTGCATGTATATTAAGTTTAGGATCCGTATCACAGTCATCCGAAATACACTTCCAACATTGCAAACATAATCCTGTATAATATATTTACATATATATGAAAAAATAAAATAATTAAAAACATGTTTCTATATCAATGATCAATATTGACATATATGTATGTGTATGAAAAGACAAAAAGTCCTGTATAAATGTTATCGTTTTCAAATGTCATTGTCCTCTTAAAAGTCAACAACTTCAAGTGTTAAAAAATATACTAAATCTGTAAAAAAAAACACAGTCGTGTGAATGATGAACATGTTATAAAAGAAACGTAAACAAAATCTCTAAATAAACACGTTTATTCCTTTTACCTAATGTGTAAAATATTTTTAAAAGATATCATCATTTGTACTATGCTTTATCTATGTAAATATACTCGTGACAAAAACATCCTTTCTTCAATGAAAATTAATCGTGTTTTTTATTTGATAAATATATTTGGATTTAACAAGCATGCTACATCTTAAACGATTTACCTTTTTACATAAAAAATAAACTTCCTATTTTACTAAATATACTAATTACAAGCGCAACTCACCTCGTGCAAGGATTCCAAAAAGTATAAAAATCCCTACTAACAGGTCAGGTAACCTTTTCATATCAGTTGGCGTTATATTTCTGTCATAAATTGATATAAAACATTTTTGATATAGACATACGTTAACTAAATCACATAATATATCATTAAGTATAATGTAAATCATTTAATCCTCCTATGCAACGGTCAATAACCTTGTTGATAAACATTTTAAATATATCCATATATCATGACGGCAATGGTTCGTGTCTTCGTTCACCATGCTGATATTCTAAACAAATACGCCAATTATCCATACATCAAGTCAATAGTCAAGGGATCATATTGAGAACAACTGATGCAAATATGTTGCGTCAGAATCGTTTTCCAGTGGTGCAAGATTTTTCCATGTCACTACACAGTCTCCAATAATTGTCTCTTGAGAGATTTAGGCTGTAGTTATTGTTTATCCAATAACGATAAGAGCTGGCATGCCTGTTAACTTTCTGCCGAACGTGCAAAATGGGACATAAAAACCTGCTAAATAATGACAAGCAACACGAACTCGAAATTAAATAATTGTTAGAAGAAGCAGAAACTTGTTTTGACTTGTGCCGTCAAACAATTCAGAAAATGTGGGTCGTTCATGAGCAATGAAATCAAAAATGAATATAGTTTGCTTGGGTTTGTCTGTTCACCACAGGTGATTGTTTGTTGAACAGTGTATGTTCCCTAGCTCTGGTTCATCAGTATTCAGAATTGCTAAACTGTTTTCTTTTTGGGGGCCTGGCGATCCTGAAGGGGACAACAACGTACAACAACTTAAATGAAGTACAGGGCATACGTAACTCTGGAGAGGTCACACATACTGTAAATAGGCAAAATGAAAACCAAAATAATTTTGAAAACTGTTATAGCCACAAAAACACTAAGGCCAAAATCTTTTCCACTGCTAGCACAGTTTTTTTCCCTACATGTGTATTAAATTAATCCACATTAAAGATAGCCCTTAATGATAAACATATACATTTTGTTTTAAAGCACGATTGAATTTTAATGAGAGTCCGCCATTATGGTATTTGGAGAAAAGTGTGATAATAGTTTTAACAAGTAATTCTTAAAGTACCTCCACTGAGGTCCAAAAGCCTAAAAACAACAAATTTGCTTTTATTACATGTATCAGCTAGAACACTGAAAACGAAAATACGCAAAATTTAATTTAGAAATATACCCAGAAATAAATTAAAAATCATGTTAGCTATTTGAACCTGGTTTGAAACGCATTTCAGTTTCGGGTCATTTTTCAAAATTTAGGTTATTATTACAGAAAAAGGGAAAGAGCGAATGATCTGAAATTTTGCATACAAGTTGTTGGTCTTTATCTACGTCAAAAAGAATATTTATCTCGAAATTTATGTCTAGACCCATCATGTCAAAAAAAAAAACCTCACTGGAATCCATTTAACTTATAATAACAAAGAAAGATTCCAAATATAACGACCTTTCACATACAATAAGTGTAGTCTGTCAACGACATTGACTGTTGTGAACTGAGATAGTATTAGCTTTAATGTAACAATTGCTTCTCAACATATGTAAAAAATGTAAAAGGTCAACATCATTAAGTGGAGCTCTAACTCAAAGGTAGATAAGTAGAGTATGTATTTTTGTTGACATATCATATTTTATACTATGTTAATTACTGTTTGATAACGTGATTACTGAAATTTGTATCGTGTTTAAATGTCATTGTATTAAGGGCTATGTTCATACATATGCTTAAGTTTCTAAATTATACAAGAGGGCCATGATGGCCCTGAGTCGCTCACCAGAAACAACTGCTTTTCAGTGTTGGAATGTCAATATATTCTAATATTGAATTTGAGCATAGAATATGTTTAAACAATAATTTGAAGAAATTCTATGACCTGGGGCATTAAAGCTTTAGCTTAAACGGGGCTAATCAAATTAATATGAGCAACTTGATAAAAGACTACCTAAGAATGCTACAGAGTTTGGTGATCATCTATCAATTATTTCAGTAGGAAATGATTTTCGAAGGTTTTTTCTATTTTTAGCTTTAGTGGCCCCTAAAAGGGGCTAATCAAATTAATATCAGTACTCTATTTGATAAAAGAGTACCCAAGAATGCTACAGACAAAGTTTGGTGATCATCCATCAATTGGTTCTGAAGAAGAAGATGTTTAAAGGTTTTTCTATTTTAGCTGTAGCTGCCCCTAAAAGGGGCCAATCAATTTCATATGAGCAAACTTGATAAAAGATTACCAAAATGCTACAGACAAAGTTTGGTGATCATTCATCAATTAGTTCTGTAGAAATAGACATTTAAAGGTATTTCTATTTTTAGCTTAAGCGGCCCCTAAAAGGGGCCAATCAAATTCATATAAGCAAACTTGATAAAAGACTACCCAAAAATGTTACAGACAAAGTTTGGTGATCATCCATCAATTAGTTCTCTAGAAATAGACATTTCACAGTATTTCTATTTTTAGCTATATAGACCTCTCAAAGGGGCTCATCAAATTTATATGAGCAAACTTGGTAAAAAAACTACCCAAAAATGCTACAAACAAAGTTTGGTGATCATCCATCAATCAGTTCTCTAGAAATAGACATTTAACGGTTTTTCTATTTATAGCTATAGAGACCCCTAAAAGAGGCTAACCAAATTAATATGAGCAAATTTGATAAAGGACTTCCCAAGAATGCTAAAGACAAAGTTTGGTGATATTCCATCAATTAGTTCTGTAGAAAAGACATTTAAAGGTATTTCTTATTAGCTTTTGCGGTCCCTAAAAGGGGCCAATCAAAATAATATTAGCAAACTGATTAAAAGACTACCCTGGGAAGGGCTTAATCTAATGTTGTAAGAACTTGTTGCCCAACCCATTTGCATTTTAATATATACTTATTATTTATATGATATGTTTGTAAACATGTATTTAATGATATAAAATATGTTTAAACTAAATGACTACCCAAGAATGCTACAGATAAAGTTTGGTGATTATCCATCAATCAGTTCTCTAGAAATAGACATATAAAGGTATTTCTATTTTTAGCTTTTGCGGCCCCTAAAAGGGGCCAATCAAATTAATATGAGCAAACTTGATAAAACACTACCCGAGAATGCTACCGACAAAGTTTGGTGATCATTCATCCATTAGTTCTGTAGGAGAAGATTTTTTATTAAAGGTTTTTCTATTTTTAGTCTAGAGACCCCTAAAAGGGGCCAATCAAAATAATATTAGCAAACTTGATAAAAGACTACCCAGAATGCTAAAGACAAAGTTTGGTGATCATCCATCAATTAGTTCTGTAGGAGAAAATGTTTAAAGGTTTTTCTATTTTTAACCCTAGAGACCCCTAAAAGGGGCCAATCAAAATAATATTAGCAAACTTGATAAAAAAAACTACCTAAGAATGCTACAGACAAAGTTTGGTGATCATCCATCCATTAGTTCTGTAGAAGTAGACGTTTAAAGGATTTTCTATTTTTAGCTATAGCGGCCCCTAAAAGAGGGCAATCAAATTCATATGAGCAAACTTGATAAAAGACTACCCAAGAATGCTACAGACAAAGTTTTGGTGATCATTACCAATTCTATTAGTTCTGTAGAAAGAAGATGTTTAAAGGGTTTTTCTATTTTTAGCCCTTAGAGACCCTAAAAGGGGGCCAATCATTATTAATATGAGCAAACTTTGATAAAATACTACCCAAGAATGCTACAGACAAAGTTTGATGGATCATCCATCAATTAGTTCTGTACAAAGAAGATGTTTTAAGGGGTTTTTCTATTTTAGCTCTGCTGAACCCTTTAAAAGGGGCCAATTGGTAATGACATGAGCAAATTCAAGTGTGACTGTCACAAAATGCTTCAGACCAAATTTGAAGTAAATCTGAATTAGTAAAGTTTCGAGAGAAGAAGACGATAGGTGACGCATGACGACGGACGACGGACGTCGGAGCATCCCCCTTTGATACTAATAGCTCACCCTGAGCCTTCGGCTATGGTGAGCTAAAAAAAAATAAAACGTTCACCGTTTTCACACTGTCTAAATGTTGAATTCTTCTAAGATATTGCATCTATCAAGAAGCCACTGTCTATAAACAAGCTCACTCAAACTAAATTTTCTAATTTGGCATCAAATTTTCCATTGTGTTTCTTTTTCCAAAAAGAAATAAAAAGACATTTCGAGTTTGTCAAAATAATGGAATACATTTACAAATTACGTATAAGCAATTTATTCTTGTCAGTTGAAATGTATAAATCAAATTATCACAACAAGAACAATACAGCTAATCAGTGACTGTTAGTAACAAAGGTCATTCTACAGCCACTAACAATACATCAAACTAATGATAGAGGGTGCTCCCAAGAGGTATCGTTGTCCATATCAATTTGGCGGACAATCAACTAAATTATAATTATTACAGTTGAATTCACGTTTTAGTTATATTGAATCTCAGATGATGAATATTAAAGCAGATCCGACAACGATGTTATTTGTAATTATTTATGTAGAACTAAAAGTGACGCATAAGCAACTTTCCTCAATTTTATACGTCAATAAATTGTATAGCAACAAAATAGTAACTCAAGTTATGCATTGAAGTGCACTTAGGCATAAAACAAATTATGGATTTCAATATTAAATAAAAAGATTGACTTACTTATGTGAAATACAACAAAATGGGAAATTTGCTAAATAAATATTACCGGTAAATTGAAAGAATGTAAAGATTTTTTTATTTGATTTTTCTGTAGTACATTTACCCATAAAAATTCTGTCAAATAATTGATATTATCAAAAATATCAAAATATAGCCCTTTGTAATATGGTTTTTTATATAAGGGTATTTTTGCATGTAAGCCGTAATGAACAGACTAAAACTGATCCTTCTCATTGTGGGTGCTATATAAAGTTTCTTTATTTTTCATTTTACATGTAAAATGCTAACCCAATCTTATTAAAATCAACTCCTAGTTAACGCTATTAGAATCTGACGACCACCAATAGATTGTCACCATGTCTTTGAAAGCGCTGTGGTTTATACTTTAATCGCTGGAAAAACCAATACTGAGTAGGTTGTTTGCAAAACAATATTGTCCATAAAAATTGATTTTATTATTTCCAGTTTATTTTTTTCAATTTACTTCAAACATTTATCTTACAAAACTCATCAGTTTGTTCCAATACACCCACGAACAACGATATTTTGATATTTCGCCTAATGCCTATCTATAAATGACGGTTTGAGTAGCTTTCTCGCGAAATCCGAATCACAATGAAGGCGAAACAAATACGGTGGCAATCAGATATACATGCAAAAAATAGCTTATTTAATAAGTAGATAACTTTAGTAAGATTGAATGCCAACCCTGATTCATTCTATGTATATATATTGACAATAAAATACATGTATGATTTTGACGCATTTGTGAATATTTCTTCAAAACATTTTTAAATGTATTCACATTCAAGAAATCTCAATGACGTGCCTAAATAACATGATTAATGTGAACCTAATAGCTTTAAATCTAAAATGTGAAATAAATTGTAACTTAAATTTAGAAATACATGCAAAATGCTAGTATAACAGTTGCGCCACTGTATAATGACCTTTCACACAGATTGGCAACGTCATAACCCGGGGTGAATAAATATCCCATGCTGTGAAATATTACATATACAGTCGCTTTTAATGTTTCATTACAAATGCTAAGGTCATTCAATGACACTCTCGTATCAAGCTATTTGAAAACTTGCTCACGCAACGTTGACAATAACAAAATTGCATGCATCTTTAAAAATATGATAAAATAATGGAGTAAGCCGATTAAATGTTGTTCTGTTTTTATATGTATTTAATTTACAACATATGAAATAAGCACCAAAACATGACAAATTTTCAACGATTTATAAGATATTGTTAAACATTTGGAAGAAGGGTTATCACTTACACATTGCATATCATACCAATTGTATTTGTTTGTTGATGAGAACAAAACAAGTTCTTTATGAGAACATTAAAAAAAAATATTATTTTATACATTGACTAATACCGGTATTGGCTTATCCATCCAAATTTGAGCAAAAATACCATTTTATGCATTCTTGGTTTCAGCTCAATTGTTAAGAAAGTTTGAAGTTTATTGGAACCAAATCAGACAAGCCTTTTGCAACTAACCGGTAGTTACGAGGTAACATAACCGTGCCCTTGATAGAACTTGAAACCATTATCCTTGTGTTTAGAGACAGACATCAAAACCACTAGGCAGCCGGCGCCTTCAGAAAAGACATTCTTATTTGCATTCGTTTTAAGGTTAAAGGTAAAGATTTCAACGATACCATTGTCAATGTTGTCATTACATTAAGATTAAGCAATTAAAGTTATTAATGATAGAATAATGTTCTGAAGAGTAACCCATTAACTCATGGCGTTAGAACAGACGTTATAATGAGTATGATTTAATAAGTTTATTGGAAATGCACAACTGCTTTAAAAGAAACGCTATGACGGTTCACAAATTAACACGTATTTTTCTCCATAATATTTATTATGGATATTATATAAACACATACAAACATTTGTCAATAAATAATGCCCATGATATTTAATTCGCAAAAAAAGAAAAATACTTTTATGATCATACAAACAAGGAAAGAAACTGAATTAATTAAGTCAAATGCCACATGAAGGTGCATAGAGTGGAGGAGTTATGATTTCCCTCATTCGATATCGTGAGTTTTAACCATATTGAGGCTTTGGTTCTTCATACAACGCAAGTTCTGGCAAGCTACAAGAAAGAGGCCCGATATTGGAAAACAACTGATATTCAATGATAGAGTGTCACTTTTTAACATACTTGCATGTACCAGTTGCAATTGGTCAATAACAAAAACATGGGATGAACTTAGATATCTTTCATACACGATGTGATACACGAATGAATTCTTTTGTATCTTTTACCAATCCACTTCACCTTCGTCATTCAAGATTCCTTTAAGGCCAATAACAGTTAATGTGATTCTTAACCAAATACAAACTGACGCAGAAGCATAAAGCGGGAGAGCTATGAAATACTTGTCCGTTGTATTTTTGTACTCTCGTATGACCTTTGTAGATATCAGTTACGGTATATTTATTGATCTCATCAATTAGTCTCTGTCTCCTCATTAACAAATACGAAAAGAATTGGTAACTATACTGTGTTAATAGTCTTTTGTATTTGATATATCTTCATTTATGCAAATTGTTAACGTGATCAGGGCAAACGCTTCCTTTAAGTAACAAAAACCAAGCGTCATTTTCTGTGTAATGCAAGAACATGTAACAAAAAGATATGACATGCTTAAACCGGCGTATTAACATATTTGTGGATGTTGCTTAATTGTGAGTTTTACTTCATTCTAATTAAGTGTTGAATTCTGCTTAAGTCGATATTAGGGAGTTTGAGTTTTAACAGTAGCTTGAACCACTACCGTTCATTACAATCTCAATCAAACTAAGGCCTGAACCTTTCAACTTTGCTGTGTGGAGCTTGTTTTAAGTTTTTCTTTTTATTTTAATGGAAATTTTATTATACATTAATTTTATGAATACATTTGTAATGAACTTTTTTCATTGATAAACAATGTATGAAATATTTGTGTGTATCGATATATTTTTCGAGAAGGAAATGTTCTACATTGTGATCCTAATTTGTTTTTCAAAATATGATTTTATTATAATCACTTTAATCATGCAAAGTTTGATAGTGTTCCATTCACTAGTTAGAAATTTATTTCTATGCCTGTATAAAAATGATAAAATTATAGGAAATTCTTCAATTACGAGTAATAAATAAATTTAAATTGATACCGGTAGTTTATTAGCTTTGGCATCCGCAACATAAAATGTAATTAAATACATAACAAATTAAGCAATATATAATGATGACCCAACGTCATAAACTGGGGTGAATCCCATTCTATGAAATAATTAGCATATTATTTTGCCAATTATCTTGTGAGCGCTTCAAAATACATGTCAAATGTCAAGGCCAGTCAATTACACATTCCATATTTGAAAACACCCTACTAAAACATTTTTAATAAA